>NC_057387.1:7860291-8063860 GCF_019320065.1 Cervus canadensis
TGTTAGGTCCATACCATTTCTGTCCTTTTTTGTGCCATCTTTGCATGAAATGTTCCCTTGGTATCTCTAATTTTCTTGAAGAGATCTCTAGACTTTCCCATTCTATTGTTTTCCTCTATTTCTTTGCATTGATCACTGAGGAAGGCTTTCTTATCCCTGCTTGCTATTCTTTGGAACTCTGCATTCAAATGGGTATATCTTTCCTTTTCTCCTTTGCCTTTTGCTTTTCTCCTTTTCTCAGCTTTTGTAAGCCCTCCTCAATCAACCATTTTGCCTTTTTGCATTTCTTTTTCTTGGGGATGGTCTTGATCAGTGCCTCCTGCACAATGTCATAAACTTATGTCCATAGTTCTTCAGGCACTCTATCATATCTAATCCCTTGAATCTGTTTGTCACTTCTACTGCACTGTAAGGGATTTGATTTAGGTCACACCTGAATGGTCTAGTGGTTTTCCCTACTTCCTTCAATTTAAGTCTGAATTTGGTAATAAGAAGTTCATGATCTGAGCCACAGTCAGCTCCCAACCTTGTTTTCGCTGACTGTAAAGAGCTTCTCCATCTTTGCCTGCGAAGAATATAATCAATCTGATTTCAGTACTGACCATCTGGTGATGTCTGTGTAGAGTCTTCTCTTGTATTGCTGGAAGAGGGTGTTTGCTATGACCAGTGTGTTCTCTTGGCAAAACTCTGTTAGCCTTTGTCCTGCTTCATTTTGTACTCCAAGGCCAAATTTGTCTGTTACTACAGGTATCTCTTGACTTTCTACTTTTGCATTCAGTCCCCTATAATGAAAAGGACATCTTTTTTGGGTGTTAGTTCTAGAAGGTCTTGTAGGTCTTTATAGAACCGTTCAACTTCAGTTTCTTCAGGTGGGCCTTAGGAAACATCACTAAGTGGAGGTGATAGAATTCCAGTTGAGCTATTTCAAATCCTAAAAGATGATTCTGTGAAAGTGCTGCACTCAATACGCCAGCAAATTTGGAAAAGTCAGCAGTGGCCACAGGACTGGAAAGGGTCAGTTTTCATTCCAATCCCAAAGAAAGGCAATGCCAAAGAATGCTCAAACTACTGCACAACTGCATTCATTTCACATGCTGGCAAAGTAATGCTCAAAATTCTCCAAGCCAGGCTTCAACAATATGTGAACTGAGAACTCCCAGATGCTCAAGCTGGATTTAGAAAAGGCAGAGGAACCAGAGATCAAATTGCCAGCATCCATTGGATGATCAAAAAAGCAAGAGAGTTCCAGAAAAACATCTACTTCTGCTTTATCGACTATGCCAAAGCCTTTGACTGTGTGGATCACAACAAACTGGAAAATTCTTCAAGAGATGGGAATACCAGACCACCTGACCTGGCTCCTGAGAAATCTGTATGCAGGTCAAGAGGCAACAGTTAGAACTGGGCATGGAACAACAGACTGGTTCTAAATCAAGGCTGTATATTGTCACCCTGCTTATTTAACTTATATGCAGAGTACATCATGCAAAATGCCAGGCTGGATGAAGCTCAAGCTGAAATTAAGATTACTGGGAGAAATATCAACTATCTCAGATATGCAGATGACACCACCATTATGGCAGAAAGCAAAGAAGAACTAAAGAGCCTCTTGATGAAAGTGAAAGAGGAGAGTGAAAAAGTTGGCTTAAAACTCAACACTCAGTGGCAACCCACTCCAGTATTGTTGCCTGGAAAAGTCTATGGACAGAGGAGCCTGGCAGGCTACAGCCCATGGGGTCGCAAAGAAGTGACACAACTGACCAGCTGAGCACAGACAAAGGCCACCTTAATACAGACGGAGCTCATCTCAAAACCCACAGTCACGTGTACAAAGACTGTTTCTCCAAATCAGGTCCTCTTTGTAGGTTCTGGGGGTTACAACTTGGGCATACCTTTGGAGCCACTATTAAACCTGCTGCAGTCTAGTAAAAAAAAAACAAAACAAAACAAAACTCAACATTCAGAAAACTAAGATCATGGCATCTGGTCCCATCACCTCATGGCAAATAAATGGGGAAAAAAAGGAAACAGTGAGAGACTTTAATTTTTTGGGCTCCAAAATCACTGCAGATGATGACTGCAGCCATGAAATTAAAAGACGTTTGCTTCTTGGAAGAAAAGTTATGACCAACCTAGACAGCCAACAAAAAAGCTATGGTTTTTCCAGTCGTCATGTATGGATGTGAGAGTTGGACTATAAAGAAAGTTGAGTGATGAAGAATTGATGCTTTTGAACTGCGGTGTTGGAGAAGACTCTTGAGAGTCCCTTGGACTGCAAGGAGAGCCAACCAGTCCATCCTAAAGTCCTAAATATTCATTGGAAGGACTGATGCTGAAGCTGAAAGTCCAATACTTTGGCCACCTGATGTGAAGAACTGACTCATTGGAAAAGACCCTGATGCTGGGCAAGATTGAAAGAGGGAGAAGGGGACGACAGAGGATGAGATGGTTGGATGGCATCACTGACTCGGTGGACATGAGTTTGAGTAAGCTCTGAGGGTTGGTGATGGACAGGGAAGCCTGATGTGCTGCAGTCCGTGGGGTCACAAAGAGTTGGACATGACTGAGTGACTGAACTGAACTGAGGTGATTGACTAAAAGAAAAAGCCTTACCAAGACTGTGCCCCAGAATCATATCGCTGCCTCTCCTGCCAATGGAAACCAATTTCTCTTGTCTAAGTTTCAGGAGGAAGCTTCAAAGAGTAAAAAGCAAAGACTGTCTAGAGCCAACTAGGCCCCAGATGGCAGAAGATTTGACTCCCATAGATCTTGAGCTTCATCATATGTTCACTGTAATACAGTAGTCTATACTAAAAGACACACCCACCAGTGCCATGATAGTTGACAGTTTCCAATGACAACAAGTTAACAAGACCATACAAGAACAAAAAGGAGAGCTGCATCAATTCCAGTTCCAAACCACACTCCTGTTCTTGGATGACTCATATTTCTCTCACTTTTTCCAATTGCCTCCTTTTTAGCTAGACACGCCCTTAAATATGAGGTCTCTGCTCTAACAGGGTTGAGAAGTTGATTTGTGAACTAAGTTCCTACTTTTCCATTCTTTGGCCATTGAATAAAGACTGTGCAGTTCCAGTCTCAGCATGGGGTTTTGTTCCCTTATTGGCTTCGAGAATCCAAGCAGGAGCAAGGACCTCTCTGGCTGAGACAATGGGTCTTGGCAAGGGGTCTCAATTTGGTAATATCTGAACCCAGAAAACTAGAACGTAAGGAATATCAGCTGAAAAAACAGTACAATATCATACTAAATTTTATGTGCTTTATTCAAGGGAAACTGATTCATGGATAGAGGGAGTACACCAGGGTCTGGTCAAGGAGAGAGTCTTTGTCACCTGGCACTTCCGGGCAGGGCTGTCTCAGTCCTCTAGAACAAGTATGTGGTGGGTGGACAGTGACAGTGACTCATGCTCCCAATTCACGACTTGCATCAGCAATCAGCCAAAATCAAACACTGTTCTAGATACCTTGGGGAAAATTTCCACAAATTGTCAGTCACCTTGATGCAGGGTGACAGGCTTAGGGGGAGGCTTGGGGAAACAACACTCTTAGGAAGAAACAAACAGCATGTTTGTTACAAACAACACCTTAATGCTACCTGAATTCCTGCTGTTAATTAAGGAAAAATTGTGAAAGATTTTGAAATGAACAAATACTGAGCCTCCCTTCAGTGGAATACCAAGATTTGTCTAAACCAGAGGACCCTCCTTGGAATTTTCTGGTTCTATAAGAGTTTGCATCCTTTATTATCTTTGACTATTTTGCAACTATGTAGGGAAAAGTTGGGCTTCCCTGGTGACTGAGATGGTAAAGTATATCCACCTGCAACGTGGGAGATCTGGGTTTGATCCCTGGGTTGGGAAGATCCCCTGGAGGAGGGCATGGCAACCCACTCCAGTATTCTTGCCTGGAGAATCCCCATGCAGAGGAGCCTGGAGGGCTACAGCCCATTGGGTCAAAAAGAGTCAGACACAACTGAGTGACGAAGCACACAGGGAAAAGTTAATTCATGGAAGCCTGATGGTGATGCATATAATCCCTGTTCAGAGAAATGCAAATGAATTTTGTTTGGTAGGGACTGATTTCCACTCTAGAAAGTAAGCAGATGATTCCAGAAATTGCATTTTTTGCTATACAGAATTAATGAATGAGCTAATTAATTGTTAACATGTGTTCATTTTGAATTTCCTATGGGAGTTATGACTTTACCTTAATAAAATTTCAAGTGCTTAATGGGAGCTGGCAGTTTGTGGCAGTGGATATAAGTTTGGTGGGCCTGAAGTTTATGTAATCTGGAGGTCTCTTTAAGAAAATAATACACTGGGAGAGGACCTGAAGCTCAGATTTCTTTATTTCTTTAACATTACAGCAAATCTACCTCTAAGCATCGTTAAAAGATAATTTTTGCAAGGAGGTGAAACCCTGAATCTCATATAGATATAATAATGATGTGAGGTAAAAGATTTATTTTACTCATATAGTAGAATTAGGCAAATATTATAACCAATTCAGCTGAGAATAGAAAAAACACAAATGCTGAAATAACCTGCAAATGGAGACAAAGTTGATTTTTTGGGAGAGGAAGGGAAATTATGAAATTTACATAAATTACAGAATTTACACTTCTACTTGTTAGGTGGCTAGTCAGACATGAGTGGGTCCCACCTCATTCTAGAAGGGCCATACTTCCCTCCGCTCTGTGGACCCTGGTAATCAGAGCACACCCAGAGAGTCTTGCTCTAAGTTTCAAACGAGATGAAACTCCAGCACGGGTTGGCATGGCAGCACCAAGACCTAAAAGGTGACTCACAGTGACCTTGGGCTCATTATGCCATATTTGTAATAAATTTGAAAAAAAAATTTGAAAAAAAAAAAAAAAAAAAATTTGGATTTTGGCTCCCCCCTCCCCCATCATGGCTTTCACTCCGGGGCTCATTGTTAAGTGCCTGTGCACTAGGACAAAAATTATATAACCTAAAGCTGTCAATCAGCTTGTCAGGCAAATTGAATCAGGAGGAAGGGGAACAGGACACAGCCTTTGAAAGAATGGCATAACCTGAGGACACAACATAAACTGATTAGAATCAAAAGGGTCTAAGATGGCAGACATGTCAACTTGACCTTGAAGGTCAGTATACACTCATTATAACACACCAGCAAGCTAAATGACAGGCTCAGAGGCACCATGACAGTTCCAAGACCCACCATCAAAGACCGAAACGTGGGTGGTGGCCCAGTTCCTGGAAATCTCCACCCCTTCCCCAAAATAGTTGAAATAATCCTCCCACTCATTAGCCTATACAATTACTGAGTTCATTCAGATCTGGTTTCCTCAGTGTGTATGCCCAGAAGTGGTATTGCTGGGTCATATGGCAGTTCTATTTCCAGTTTTTTAAGGAATCTCCACACTGTTTTCCATAGTGGCTAATAAGTGTAAATCTATGGCTGATTCATATCAATGTATGACAAAACCCACTGAAATGTTGTGAAGTAATTAGCCTCCAACTAATAAAAAAATTAAAAAATAAAATAAAATAAACGTAACAAAATTTAAAAAAAAAAAAAAAAACAATTACTGAGTTCATAAAAGCTAAGACTGAAAGTCACTCAGTCGTGTCCGACGCTTTGCGACCCCATGCACTGTACAGTCCATGGAATTCTCCAGGCCAAAATACTGGAGTGAGTAGCCTTTGCCTTCTCCAGGGGATCTTCCCAACCCAGGGATCAAACCCAGGTCTCCCACATTGCAGGTGAATTACTTACCAGCTGAGCCAAGCCATAAAACGTAACCACACCAAATTTTGAGGCTGCACTCACCCTCTAGGACAGCCCACACTCTTGTTTGTGGAGTCTATTTCTCCCAAGGCCACTCTTGATTTCTGAGATGGCCCACATTCTGTCTGTGGAGTGTGTTTCTCCCTAAATAAATCCACTTCTTACCTATCACTTTGTCTCACAGTAAATTCTTTCTGTGATGAGACATCAAGAACCTGAGCTTCATTAGGTCCTAAAACTAGGCGTGTGACCTCAGTTGAAAGACCATGGGTTTTGGCTGTGTTCAAATACCAATCTGGGTATTGGCTGAGTCCAGCACATGGGTTCAAGTCCCAATCTGAGGTGAATGGTTTCAGTTAGTGACTACAAAAGGACAGTGACAAGGCAAGAAAAGGTTTAAAATTAGGTCTTGGTCCTTAAGAGGCATGTGGGATCCCACAAGCCCACAGGGGGCGGGAGCTCTGCTGATGTCATTGGTGGGGTCAAGTCTGTACACTTATGTGCATCCAACGGTAGGTCCGGGACAGAGTTGTTAATCTCTATGGTCTTGACTGAGGTTTTTCTATGTTCTTGCATTCTTGTTCATTCCCTCTCTATTTCTTTCTTTCTTCTGTTAACCCTAGAAGACTTATGTGACCACCAAATTGTACTTTTTATTGTTTTTATTATACCTCTCTCTGACTCTTACAAGTGCCGACCCTTTGTTTCCAATTTGTAGCTACACCAACTCCAGCTCATCAATATCATTGGGATGTCTGTTGTGCTATTTCTTTGCAACAACTTTTTGGGCATTTACACCCAGTTGGAAAAGATAGCATCTAATATCATAAGTGCAAATCTTGACCAAATTGCACAATGGATATTGACTTAAGAGTGAAATTTTAGATAGAATGGGAGTTACAGACATCATCTCAGGTTTGGGTCTGAAATGGGTTAAATTGCATCGGTCTCAAATAATACCCCTCTGGGCCATATCCTCAGGGATTGGGAAAGATTGAGACTGCAGGGATTAAAAAGAAAAAAAAGAAGACTTATTGCCTTATGTAATCATGTTTGGCTATGATAAAAATTAGGAAGCCAAGGAAAGTGGCTACTAAAGGAAAGCCAAAAAAAAAAAAAAGTGGCCACTAAATGGTTCCCTTAGTTATGACACTATATTGCCGTTAGATTTATATTGTAGAAAGAAATTTGAATGGAGTGAGCTTCCGCACTTCAAATTTTCATGGCCTTGTATTTAAATTTAAATGAGACCTCACAGGGATTTAAGGTGTATGTAGCTCAGAGGGATACCAACAGTCAGGAGCCCCTTCTCTGGCTACTGCCTGAGGGGAAACACAGCTAGGGATGAGAAAAAGGGCCCATGCATATTCAGGAACCTCTCTACCCTGGGCTCCCCAAAGGGCCCATCCTTAGCCCAGCTAGCCCTTGCAGTTGGTGTTAAGTTACCAACAAACTGTGCTTACAGTTTTGCCCTGATGAAAATCAAAGGACAATAAGAGTCCATGTCCCTTTTTCAACGCCTGATCTAAGTACGGCAGAGGACAAGTTGGGAAGTTTTTCTGAGGATCCTGAACTTTTTTGCAAAGGGATTTACCCAACTAATGAGATCTTTTGATGTCACTGGTGGGACTCTTAGATCTTATTGACTACTATCCCACTGTTGCACCCCTGAGGAAAAGTGTGTAATACTGGCGACCAGAGCCCATGTGGAGTATCTGGCAGCCCAAGCCCAGCAGGACCATGCAGTACTCTGAGTGCGGAATGATGTTGTCCTTGAGGCGAACCTGCCATGGAATTACCAGCTTAATTCAGCTGCTAGAGATAGATGAGACCCTATGATTAACTGTTTAATAGAGGGTACGAAGACACTTAAAATCTGTTAATTGTGACAAGGTGAAAGAGGTTGAACAGGAACAGGATGAAAATCCTAGTTAGTTAGTTAGGTAAGTCGCACAGTCGTGCCCGACTCTTTGCGACCCCGTGGATGGTAGCCCACCAAGCTCCTCCGTCCGTGGAATTCTCCAGGCAAGAATACTGGAGTGGGTTGCCATTTCCTTCTCCAGGGGATCTTCCCAACCCAGGGATCGAACTCAGGTCTCCTGCATTGCAGGCAGATGTTGTAACCTCTGAGCCATCAGGGAAGCCCCATGAAAATCCTATAGTGTTCTAAAAGAGATTAGCGCCCTCGTCCAAGGTAAGGAGCAGCAGCTGTGCTTTGCTGGAGATACCCCAGAGCATCCCCACGTCTCAAAGAGATACCCCACATCCAAGGTAAGAGAAATCCAAGTAAGACAGTAGGTGTTGTGAGAGGGCACCGGAGGGCAGACACACTAAAACCATAATCACAGAAAACTAGCCAGTCTGATCACAGGATCACAGTCTTGTCTAACTCAATGAAACTAAGCCAGGCCTTGTGGGGCCACCCAAGATGGACAGGTCATGGTGGAGAGGTCTGACAGAATGTGGCCCACTGGAGAAGGGAATGGCAAACAACTTCAGTATTCTTGCCTTGAGAACCCCATGAACAGTATGAAAAGGCAAAATGATAGGATACTGAAAGAGGAACTCCCCAGGTCGGTAGGTGCCTAATATGCTACTGGAGATCAGCAGAGAAATAACTCCAGGAAGAATGAAAGGATGGAGCCAAACCAAAAACAACACCCAGTTGTGGATGTGACTGGTGACAGAAGCAAGGTCCGATGCTGTAAAGAGCAATATTGCATAGGAACCTGGAATGAATCAAGGCAAATTGAAAGTGGTCAAACAGGAGATGGCAAGAGTGAATGTCGACATTCTAGGACTCAGCGAACTAAAATGGACTGGAATGGGTGAATTTAACTCAGAGAACCATTATATCTACTACTGACCATTATATCTACTGCTGTGGGCAGGAATCCCTTAAAAGAAATGGAATAGCCATCATGGTCAACGAAAGAGTCCGAAATGCAGTACTTGGATGCAATCTCAAAAATGACAGAATGATCTCTGTTTGTTTCCAAGGCAAACCATTCAATATCATGGTAATCCAAGGCTATGCCCCAACCAGTAACGCTGAAGAAGCTGAAGTTGAATGGTTCTATGAAGACCTACAAGACCTTTTAGAACGAACATCCAAAAAAAGATGTCTTTTTCGTTATAGGGGACTGGAACGCAGAAGTAGGAAGTCAAGAAACACCAGGCCTTGGAGTACAGAATGAAGCAGGGCAAAGGCTAAGAGAGTTCTGCCAAGAGAACTCACTGGTCATAGCAAACACCCTCTTCCAACAACACAAGAGAAGACTCTACACATGGACATCACCAGATGGTCAACACTGAAATCAGATTGATCATATTCTTTGCAGCCAAAGATGGAGAAGCTCTATACAGTCAGCAAAAACAAGGTTGGGAGCTGACTGTGACTCAGATAATGAACTCCTTATTGCTAAATTCAGACTTAAATTGAAGAGAGTAGGGAAAACCACTAGACCATTCAGGTATGACCTAAATAAAATCCCTTATGACTATACAGTAGAAGTGAGAAATAGATTTAAGGGACTAGATCTGATAGACAGAGTGCCTGATGAACTACGGACGGAGGTTCATGACATTGTACCAGGAGACAGGGATCAAGACCACCCCCATGGAAAAAAAATGCAAGAAAGCAAAATGTTTGTCTGAGGAGGCCTTACAAATAGCTGAGAAAAGAAGAGAAGTGAAAAGCAAAGGAGAAAAGGAAAGATATTCCCATTTGAATGCAGAGTTCTAAAGAATAGCAAGGAGAGATAAGAAAGCCTTCCTCAGTGATCAATGCAAAGAAATAGAGGAAAACAACAGAATGGGAAAGACTAGAGATCTCTTCAAGAAAATTAGAGATACCAAGGGAACATTTCATGCAAAGATGGGCTCAATAAAGGACAGAAATGGTATGGACCTAACAGAAGCAGAAGATATTAAGAAGAGGTGGCAAGCATACACAGAACTGTACAAAAAAGATCTTCATGACCCAGATAAGCATGATGGTGTGCTCACTCACCTAGAGCCAGACATCCTGGAGTGTGAAGTCAAGTGGGCCTTAGGAAGCATCACTACAAACAAAGCTAGTGGAAGTGATGGAATTCCAGTTGAGCTATTTCAAATCCTGGAAGATGATGCTATGAAAGTGCTGCACTCAATATGTCAGCAAATTTGGAAAACTCAGCACTGGCCACAGGGCTGGAAAGTCAGTTTTCATTCCAAACCCAAAGAAAGGCAATGCCAAAGAATGCTCAAACTACCGCACAATTGCACTCATCTCACATGCTAGTAAAGTAATGCTCAAAATTCTCCAAGCCAGGCTTCAGGAATACGTGAACTGTGAACTTCCAGATGTTCAAGCTGGTTTTAGAAAAGGCAGAGGAACCAGAGGTCAAATTGCCAACATCCACTGGATCATGGAAAAAGCAAGAGCGTTCCAGAAAAACATCTATTTCTGCTTTATTGACTATGCCAAAGCCTTTGACTGTGTGGATCACAATAAACTGGAAAATTCTGAAAGAGGTGGGTGTACCTGACCACCTGACCTGCCTCTTGAGAAACCTGTATGCAGGTCAGGAAGCAATAGTTAGAACTGGACATGGAACAACAGACTGGTTCTAAATAGGAAAAGGAGTACATCAAGGCTGTATATTGTCACCCTGCTTATTTAACTTATATGCAGAGTATGTCATGAGAAACACTGGGCTGGAAGAAGCACAAGATGAAATCAAGATTGCCGGGAGAAATATCAATAATCTCAGATATTCAGATGATACCACCCCTATGGCAGAAAGCAAAGAACTAAAGAGCCTCTTGATGAAAGTAAAAGAGGAGAGTGAAAAAGTTGGCTTAAAGCTCAATATTCAGAAAACTAAGATCCTGGCACCTGGTCCCACTGCTTCATGAGAAATAGATGGGGAAACAGTGGAAGCAGTGTCAGACTTTATTTTTTTGGGCTCCAAAATCACTGCAGATTGTGATTGCAGCCATGAAATTAAAAGACGCTTACTCCTTGGAAGGAAAGTTATGACCAACCTAGATAGCATATTAAAAAGCAGAGACATTACTTTGCCAACAAAGGTCCGTCTAGTCAAGGCTATGGTTTTTCCAGTCGTCATGTATGGATGTGAGAGTTGGACTATAAAGAAAGCTGAGCACCGAAGAATTGATGCTTTTGAACTGTGGTGTTGGAGAAGACTCTTGAGAGTCCCTTGGACAGCAAGGAGATCCAACCAGTCCATCCTGAAGGAGATCAGTTCTGGGTGTTCATTGGAAGGACTGATGCTGAAGCTGAAACTCCAATACTTTGGCCACCTCATGCGAAGAGTTGACTCATTGGAAAAGACCCTGATGCTGGGAGGGATTGGGGGCAGGAGGAGAAGGGGATGACAGAGGTTGAGATGGCTGGATGGCATCACTGACTCGATGGACCTGAGTTTGAGTAAACTCCGGGAGTTGGTGATGGACAGGGAGGCCTGGCGTGCTGTGATTCATGGGGTCGCAAAGAGTCGGACACGACTGAGCGACTGAACTGGACTTGTGAAATATACAAACATGGATCCCTTCTGCCCTGAGAGACGGCTCAGTCTGCCCCAGATATCAGGCACTAAATTCAGAAAGCAACTGCTGGTCCTCAGATTCCAATGAGTAATTTGCTCCAATTGACTTATTTGGTTTTCAAAAACAGGGATATGGCCAAAACGGCTGAATGTACCCTGAGAAATATGCAAAAGGCCCCAAAGATTACAGTGGCTTTGTCTGCTCAGAGACCACCAACTGAGAGTCTGGTTTTTCTGGGCCAATCTGACTCTGGCAGACCACAATGTCCATGGGTATCCATACAACCTCAGTGTACTTTGTGTGGACAAAAGGGGCACTGGAGGAAGGATTATAGTTGATGTGCCCTTTGCAGATAGCCAGGGCATTGGCATAAGGCATGCTCCAGATGCCAGAGAGCAAGGGAGGCCCCTCAGCCACTGATGGTTTTGCAATCAGAAGATTTATGGGGCCTGAGGCTGAAAGTGACTCTACCCAGAGATACCATCTGTGTAACTAATGCCGAGTCTTGGGTGGTCTTTGATGTAGTGGGACACTTGATAGAATTTCTTATAGACACTGATGCAAACTTCTTGGTTGAAACCCAAAGAATTGGAGACCTTAGCAATCATAAGGGATATGTAATGGGGTTGTCAGGGAAAAAACAGGGGCACAGTTTCTTGGAGACCCTTTTGTGCAACATCAATGGCTAGCTGTTTTTACATTCCTTTCTGTTTGTACCTGCTCGTCTCATCCCTTTAATAGGAAGTGATTTATTAACTAAAGTTAGGGGTTTCTCTGTTTCTTGAGGGACTAAGGAACCACCCTTATTGCCAAATGGTTCTAACAGAAAGTAGGAAGGAACAGATTGAAGCTGAGATAGAAGCCTTTTTAGACTCTGGAGTGTAGAATATAGAGGGTCCAGGCCAAGGCAATGGCAACCCACTCCAGTACTCTTGCCTGGAAAATCCCATGGACAGAGGAGCCTGGTAGGCTGCAGTCCATGGGGTCGCTAAGAGTCGGACACGACTGAGCGACTTCCCTTTCACTTTTCACTTTCATGCATTGGGGAAGGAAATGGCAACACACTCCAGTGTTCTTGCCTGGAGAATCCCAGGGACAGGGGAGCGTGGTGGGCTTCCGTCTATGGGGTCGCAAAGAGTCTGACACGACTGAAGCAACTTAGCAGCAGCAGCAGGCTTGGCCAAAGATATCCAAACAGTGGTTATTAAGTTAAGACCTGGGTGGAAATTTCTCTGCAAAAAGCAGAACCCTCTAAAATCAGAGGCACAGAGAAGGATCTCTCCCCTAGTTAAAACATACCTTTTGCATGATTTATTGGTACCTCACTCTGCATAATATGCTTATATTACCCATTCTTACACCCACTGGGGAATATCGATGTGCATAAGATCTAAGGGCTATTAATGAAGCAGGGGAACCATCTAGCCTATTGTGCCTACTGCTACGGCTACTGCTAAGTCACTTCAGTCATGTCTGACTCTGTGCGACCCCATCCCTGGGATTCTCCAGGCTAGAACACTGGAGTGGGTTGCCATTTCCTTCTTCAAGGCATAAGAGTGAAAAGTGAAAGGGAAGTCACTCAGTCATGTCTGACTCTTCGCGACCCCATGGACTGCAGCCTACCAGGCTCCTCCATCCATGGGATTTTCCAGGCAAGAGTACTGGAGTGGGGTGCCATTGCCTTCTCCGCTATTGTGCCTAAGCCTTACACTGTTCTAACTCAGTACCCAGAGGAAGCCAACTGGCTTACTGTATTAGGTTTAAAGGATACCTTTTTCTACATTCCATCGGCCAAAAATCTCAGTTTCTTATGCCCTCAAGTGGACAGATTCAGATACAAAAGAAACTGGACAATATACTTAGACTCGACTTTCCCAAGGATTTAGGGATTGCCCACATATTTTGGGGACTGCCTTGGTGCAAGAACTGGGAATTCTTGTCCCATGACTGAAAATTAAAGGGAACAAATGGAGTTATTCTGCAATATGTAGATGATATTTTAATAGGAAGTTTTCCCCAAGAAGGCATCAGATGAGAATACTGTTAAGATCCTAACTCATTTATGAAAAAAGGGTAATAGGGTGTCCAAAGTTAAGGTGCAAATTTCTAAACAAGTTTCATTATCTGGGATGCATGCTTACCCCAGGGAAGAGGTCTATATCTGCTGATAGAATAGTGTTAATTCAAAGATTAAAGTCTCAAAAGACAGTAAAACAGTTTAGGACCTTCTTGGGGTAAACTGGATATTGCTGGGTTGGATTCCTGGTTATGGGCTAGATGCAAAACCATTATGTGAGCTCCTAAAACAAAATGCAGAAACTGGACCATTAAATTGGGGGGATACAAAAGAACAGGTCTACCAAATCCTGAGGTTGCCTAATATAGAAAAAACATTTTTTCTCTTTTGGTACTGAAGGAGGAGGTATGGCCCTTGGTGTGTTAACTCAGTGTTTAGGACCTACATACCAGCCTGTTGCACATCTATTTAAGAATTTAGACCTCTAATGAGGAAAGCTATTCTACAAAGTAGAATGGCCTTGGACATTATCACAGTTTCATGGCATGGGGTGGGGGGGGAGTGGGGCAGGTAACCTGTGCTATCATTAAGACAGAATATTGCGTTTTTATTCCAGATAATTCTGTTAGTGTATCTCAATTACTGAGTCACATGCACAAACAGATAGAGGCCCTAAATGACCCTCTCCTAGATTTGGAAAGTATTTTGGGAAAATGGTTTGGGTCTAAGATGATGGCTGAAATTCTGGATAGGCTTCTGTGTTTGCTTTTGTGTTCATATGTGTCTATAAGTGTTATAGATGATGATATTGCCAAAAATTAATTCATAAAAGAGCCATATTTAATTGACTTAAAGGAAATTAAGCACTTACATAATATTCAGAAATACAAAATAATCTGGCCAGAATGAATTTCAGATTCATGTTAGCTGGAAAATATTCAGAACAAAACTAATATCTGGTACTGAAGGTGGCTTAAGCTTGTTGGTTTGATTAATATAGACATTCTAAAAATTATATAAAGTTTCTAAAATTGGGATATGTCCTGGTATAATGTGATAGTTCTAGTTATCTTAAAATATTGTGTGTCACAACAGCAATCAGGATTCTTTATCAATTATACTATAATCAGATGTTTAACTCTGTGTTTTAAGTCTTTTGTCATTTATAAATATTTTTATACTCTGGTGCTTAGAAAAGATGCTTCATTATCAAGGAGATTCATAAAGAAAGCTGTGAAGCATTTACAACAGTTCCATATCAAGATGATGGTTATGGGGAGTGTTCCAGCTCATGTTGACTTAAAACAGCAAGCTGTCCTGTCCCTGAGGCTGTGAGATCAGGCATCCAGAGATATTTACTACCTGACAGGCAGGGTCAACGCCCCTACTCAGCCGTGAAGCAGTTACAGAAGATGGACCACTGTCTTTTTGCTTCCCATAAGAATATGGGACTAAAATCTGAGCAAGAAATGACACAAGGAGGGAGGGGCACAGGGTACTACATTTGAAAGAATGGCTTAACCCGAAGACACTACATAAATTGATAAATCTTCCTGACCCAGGGATCAAACCCCTGTCTCCTATATCTCCTGCATTGGCAGACACATTCTTTACTCCTGAACCACCTGGGAAGCCTTCTTTGTAACATGTCAGCATGCTAAATGACACACCCAGAGGAACCGTGACAGTTCCAAGGTCAGCTATCACAGACCAAAGAGTGGGTGGTGACCCAATTCCTGGAGATTGCACCCTGTCCCCAAAATAGTTGAAATAATCCTCCCACTCATTAGCCTGTGAAATTTTTGTTGCTCTTCAGTCACTAAGTTGTGTCTGACTCCTTGTGACCCCATGGACTGTAGCACACAGATTCCTCTGTCCTCCACCATCTCCCAGAGTTTGCTCAGATTCATGTCCAGTGAGATGGTGATGCTATCTAACCATCTCATCCTCTGTCTCCCCCTTCTCCTTTTGCCATCAGTCTTTCCCAACGTTAAGGTCTTTTCCAGTAAGTTAGCTCTTTGCATTGAAACTATTCACCTCAGATTGAGACTTGAATCCACATGTCAGGACTTGAACCCAGGCAAAAACCTGCTTGGGACTTGAACCCATGTGGTTGGGCCTCAAACCTGGCCAAAATCCATGGTCCTCCAACTGAGACTACACACCTGGTTTTAGGACCTAGTGAAACTCAGGTTCTTGATGTTCCATTGCAGAAAGAATTCAGTGAGAAACAAAGTGATAGGTAAGAAGAGTGGTTTTTTTTTTGTTTGTTTGTTTTTTGTTTTTGAGAGAGAAATACTCCACATAGTCTGGGCCATCTCAGAAGGCAAGAGCAGCCTTGGGAGATACACTCCACAGACAAGAGTGTGAGCCACCACAGAAGGTGAGTGCAGCCTCAAATGTATGGTTAGCTTTTATATGCTGGGCAATTTCATTCATTGAAAGGACTCTTGCTGAAGCTAAAGCTCTGATACTTCGGCCACATGATGCTGAAACAGGAGAGAAGGGGACAGGATGCAATCTTAGAAAGAATGACATAGCCTGAGGACACAACATCAACTGGTTAGAATCAAATGGGTCCAAGATGGCAGACAAGTCAACTTCAACTAGACCTTGATCCTCAGTGTATGCTCATTGTAACACATCAACAAGCTAAATGACACATCCAGAGGCACCAGGACATTTCCAAGGTCCACCATCAAAGACCAAACAGTGGGTGGTGGCCCAATTCCTAGAAATCTCCACCCCTTTTCCAAAATGGTTGGAATAATCTTTCCACTCATTAGGCTTTGAGTGGAAATTACCCAGCCTAGAAAAGTTAACCACTCCACATTTTTTTTTTTTTCCACTCCACATTTTGAGGCCACACTCACTCTCTGGGACAGCCCACATCTTGTCTGTGGAGTGTGTTTCTTTCTAAGTAAATTAACTTCTTACCTATCACTTTGTCTCTCACTGAATTCTTCTTGCAATGAGACATCAATAACAAGAGTTTCTTTAGGTCCTGAAATCAGGTTTGTGGTCTCAGTTGGAAGAGAATGGGTTTTGGCTGGAATTGAGTCCTGGACACGTAGGTTTGAGTCCCAACCTGGGTTTTGGCTGAGTCCTGGCACAGGGGTTCAAGTCTCAATCTGGGGTGAATGGTTTCAAAATGATTCAGGACCCAGGGAACAGCAACGACTCTAAAAAACCCAACACTACCTCCTTGCAGGGCTGCTTCTGGCTTCTTTATAGTCCACTCTCATCCTTTCTTGGGAGTGTATTTTTGCTGTGCTTGGTAAAACTCTTGCTACTTACAATTTCTCTATGCTGCTTGACTGAATTCTTTCCCTCGAGAGGGCAACAATCAAGGAACTCACCATATTAATTGGGCTTCCCTGGTGGTTCAGCTGGTAAAGAACCCACCTGCAATGTGGGAGACCTGGGTTTGATCCCTGGGTTGGGAAGATCCCCTGCAGAAAGGAAAGGCTACCCACTTCAGTATTCTGACCTGGAGAATTCCATGAACAAAAAGAGTCAGACACGACTGAACATATTAATTACCTCTAACTTAAAATTCCTCAATGTACAGAGGGTAGCACTGAAGGAGTCTTTTGGGCCTAGAAAAGAAAACAACAGTCTCAAAGGCCCCTTGCTGAATCATCTAACTTCAGAGAAAACAAAGCAGAACTTTAGTTCCACCCTGATGCTCCAGGCCAGTTGCATCTATCTGGGACTTATCACCCCCTGTCCGGAAACCTTCCACCCCCTACACCTGCCCAGAAGACTTATCACCCCCTACCCAACTACAAATGTTATCTCAACAAAAGAATACTCAAAATATCCCACCTGGTTAACATCTTTCTTATCGTTTCCACAAACCTCCCTATAAGTATGAAGCCTCCCTGACCCCTCTAGGCGCTCAGCCTGGTCGTTAGGCTGGCTGTCGCCCCTCCTTGCCTGAATAAAGGTAGCCTGCTTCTGTTGAGGTCATCTTTCCTTTTCTGCCTCGCCCGAACTATACCTTACATTCTTGGTGCCGAAAGCCGGGAAGGGGTGGGGCACTTGTCTCACTCTCTCTCACTCTCCCTCCCTCTCACTGTTTTCTCCTTTTCCTCGGAGTCTGGGAGCACGAACATCCTCCGAGCTCACTTTTCTGCCAGGGCTCTTGAGTTCCCCTCGGGGACACCTAGTGCCTTCGTGAGCGGTGCAAGCCTTGTGCTAAGGCTTTATTGATGATTTGCGTACCCCCAGGCCTCTGCTTTACCCCCTTTTCTCTCTCTGACGATCTCCAGAATAGGGACCTCTTGCCATTCGACTGCTCTACATGCCAACACTCCACTCAAGCCGGCCCCTAGATTAAGGTAAGATCCGATCCGGACGGAGTTCTAGAGGCGCCCTAGAGGTCAGTCCTCTCCAGGTCCTGGGGACCCCCGGCCCAGGGCCACTCTGTAGGTGACAGTGGGGGACGCTCCACCTCGTCCCAGAGCTCTCTTCTCATAATTCCTATTGCAACTACGGGTGATGACTCAAGTTCCCAATAGGAGCCTCTGCTTGCCTTTCAATTATGGGGTCTGGCCAATCTGTTCCAAAAGATTTCCCTCTGACCTGTGTTCTGAAAAATCTCAAACCACTCTCACTCACTGAACTCAAAGCTAACCGCTTAAAACAACTCTGTACACAGATTTGGCCTCAATACCAACTAGACAATCAAGACCGCTGGCCTGAAGTCAGCACATTTGACTTTAACATTCTCCAAAATCTCACTGACTTCCTTACACGGAATGGCAAGTGGTCGGAGATCCCCTATGCCCAAGCCATTTGGGCCCTTCAGAGCAGGCCCTCCCTATGCCAGGCCTGCTCCACCCATGAGGTCCTTCTATGCACCTTGCCTCCCAAGCAAAAGGGCTCTTCTTCCTCAACTAACCGCAGACCGCAACCTTCCGCACCCCCGGAGTTCGAGCCCCCTCCCTACCCGCCACTGAAACCTCTCCTGACTCCCCCTCAGTCCCACTACCCCATCTCCCCGACTCCTCCTCCCCGCTTCCTCCCCCCCACCACACACAGTCATGTACCCAGCACATGTTTCCCCTGAGAGAGGTGGCAGGACCAGAGGGCCCCACCCGAGTCCATGTGCCATTTTCATTGTCAGATATGAGCCAGATAGAAGAAAAGTTAGGATCTTTTTCTGAAAATCCTACCAGATACAGAAAAGAATTCCTGAGACTCTCCCAGGCCTATAACCTCACATGGAGTGACGTATATTATATCCTAAATGCCACTCTCACCCCAGATGAAAAAGACCGTATCTGGCAAGCGGCAAAATCTCATGCTGATCATTTACATAACCAAGACCGGGACAGTCCACTTGCCGATGAGGTGGTGCCTCAGTTAGATCCCCACTGGACTTACCAGCCCGGTGACCCAGGTATCAGGAGACTCAATCATATGATCACCTGCATTCTAGAAGGAATGCAGAAAAATACTCAAATCCATGTCAAATTATGATAAAGTCAGGGAAATCACCCAAGGGGCAGACGAAAATCCAGCTTTATTCTTGGCACGCCTCACAGAGGCAGTCCAGAAGTATACCAACCTAGATATCACTACCCATGCTGGGTTACTCTACCTTCACGTTCAATTCATCAGCCAATCTGCCCCTGACATCAGATACAAGCTTTGACAACTAGAAAAGGGCCCTGAGACCCCCCAAAGAGACCTTCTAGAAGTAGCCTTCAAGGTGTTCAATAATAGAGATGAGGAGGCTAAGAGAGAAAAAGAACATGAGAGAAAAGCTAAATATGCCTTTTTGGCAGCAGCAATTAAAGAAAGAAATCAGCCTGGCCCAAGTCATCCCAGAACGGGGCTTAAGACTCCCCCCGGACCCTGCTTCCAATGCAACCAGTCAGGACACCGGGCAAAGGCATGCCCAAACCCACGGCTCCCCACAAAAGCATGCCTAACCTATGGCCAATGGGGTCACTGGAAGATGGACTGTCCCCAGGGGCGCCCTGGCACCCCTGGGGAGGTCCCCACCTCCCAGACCTGGAGAGTGGAATGTCCACAGGGACACCCTGGCGCATCTGGGCTCCCATAGCCTATCTATCCAAACAGCTGGACATTGTGACCAAGGGCTGGCCTCCCTGCCTGCATACATGCCATGGCTGCTATCACAGCCCTTGTACCCGAAACAAATAAACTCTCTAGATATGCCCCTTTAACAGTCTGTTCTCCACACACCTTCCGAGACTTACTATCACATCGGGCTTTCCTCTCCCTACCCCCTTCCAGGGTACAGGTCCTACATACCTTTCTCCTCGACCCTCAGTTCTCATTCTCCCCCTGCTCTCCCCCTAACCCCGCCAGCTTATTACCCATGTCCTCTACAACAGACTCCCTCTTACATAGCTGCAGCCTAACAGTCAATCTTACCCAAAACCCCTTCCAACATGTAACAGATCAGCCCATCCTAGACCCAGACAACCCACACTGGTTTGTTGATGGCAGCTCTCAAAAATCCCCACCGTTTGCAGCAGGATATGCCATCATCCAGGGGGACCTTCGTCACAATCACGGAACCCAGACAATTGAAGCTTCACTGCTGTCACCTCACACCACCTCCCAACAGGCAGAACTGATAGCTCTCACCAGAGCTTTAACTCTGGCTAAAAATCTAAGGGTTAACATCCACACAGACTCCAAAATGCCTATAACATACTTCACTCACACATCCTAATATGGAGAGAAAGAGGTTTCCTAACCCAAAAAGGATCCCCCATTATTAATTCAGACCTGATCCACAAACTTCTAGAGGCAGCACTCTTACCAAAGCTGTCATCCTCCACTGCAGGAGACATCAGAAGGGAAGTCTCATATCAGCCAACAACAATGCTGCAGACCAGAAGACAAAGGAGATAGCACTGTCCCATCCTTCCCTCCAGTCCCCTGTCATCTTATCTTTGACTCCACCCGAGAAATCCTCTCTTATCTACACTCACTTTTTCATCCCTCATCCAAGACACTCCAACAGTTCCTCCGTAACCACTTCCCCATATCCATATTTAGATAACCTTACCTGCTCCTGTCAAACATGTCAATGTACTAACCCCAATTCCAACCTTAAACCGACATCCTTTCCAACCCATCAAATGCGAGGCAGCCTCCCAGTACAGGATTGGCAGATAGACTTTACTCATATGCCCCAGGTCCAGAGAGTCAGATACCTTCTAGTCTTTGTGGACACCTTTTCGGGATGGGTAGAAACATTTCCCACTACAAACAAAAAAGCCCACATCGTGGCCCAAATCCTTCTCAGAGAAATTATCCCCAGGTTTGGCCTGCCTTCATCCCTACAGTCTGATAATGGCCCGGAATTTACATCCAAGGTCACCCAACAACTTGTCCTATTCTTATAGATACCCTGAAAATTTCACATTCCATACCGTCCCCAGTCCTCAGGAAAGGTAGAAAGGATGAATAGAATAATCAAAGAAACCCTTACCAAACTAATCCTCGAGGTACATCTGGACTGGACTAAACTTTTGCCAATTGTTCTCCTCAATATGGGCTTTGCCCAGAAAGCCCCTGGGGCTGAGCCCCTTTGAGGTGATGTATGAAGGCCCATGCTCCCTCCTGGACTCCCCTCCGAACCTCCTCCCATACCAAGCTTCCTACACTCCCCTCTGCTGATGCAACTCCACAATGCCCTCTGGAAATATGTCAACCACAATTTGCCTGCCCCTGACCTCCAAGCCTCACTGCCGCCTTTACAAATTGGGGACATGGTATATCTGTCTGATAGTCCCCAGGGTGACCTAACCCCAAAGTGGCAGGGACCATTCAAAGTCATCCTCCTTACCCCGACTGCAGCTAAACTCGAGAAGGTCACTTCCTGTGTACACCTCTCTAGCCTAAAACAGGTCACCTCCAATCCTGTGCTGCCCTCCTTAAATGACACTTATCAAGTCTCCCTCACAGGACCCACCTCACCTCCTTAAAATTCACCTGGCGACAACCCCTGTCAACCATCCGAGAGGACACTGAATGACCTAGACTCTCTTCAACCTACAACAGTTCCTGACCCAACTACTACAAGACCTCTGGATCAGCGCCCCAACAGGAACCTCCTTCAAAGACCTGACTACACTGGTGTCTCAACTGTGGCTCCAGGGAACCTTCTACAACCTGACTCCAGACGAAATTGATTTCTTTCCTCTTATTCTCTACATCATTCTACATCCTAATGAGGATGTAGAATTGTTCCTCCTCAGATTCAAACAATCACCAACTTGGGGCCTTCTGCCCCTCGCCCTGACTGGCCTCTCCCTGTCTCTCTAACCATAACTGCACTCTTAATCTTAATCCTTGCTATAGGCCTAGTAACTGTCTCCCCTCAGGACTGGCCACCTATCCTTCGTCTTTCCGTGGGTATCGCCTACATTGCTGGCTGTGTTCTACTCCTAGGGCGCTATTTCCTCTGCACTGCCTAACCAACAGCCCATGACTCCCCTGTTCCTTATCCTTGCTGCACTCCCCAGCCTTCTGGCTACTCCGTGCCCCTTGCCAATTTTATTCCTAGTACATTCCTCATGTTATAGAACACAAGCTCCAAACCATGCACCATAGAACCTCGGGGCGGGAAAGTCCAAATCGCCTCTCACTGGTTAAAGTACGAGAAGAGAGAGTTCGGTTAGTACCTGCCATAAACCAAATGGAAAAAACAATATGTTTTTCTATCCATTACCCACTGGGGGTACTCAAGACGGGGCGGGTATAGAATCAAAATCGGGAAAAGAAACAAGAACAAGTCATAAAGAACATAATTTCCCGGTTACAGGTGACCCCTGAGCCTTATAAACGCCTAGACCTCCTTCCCAATTACGGCCTCTCCTGAAACCTCCCTCTGGCAACCAACACCTGACTCGTCTTCTCAACTCTTCCTTCCAATTCTTCCAGTACACACAGCACACATCCCAGTGTTGGATATGCATGTCACTGTCTCCCTCACCACACAGAGCAATTCCCTTACCCTCAACCTGGCTGTCACAGGGCAACTATACCTCCCCTTCCCAACAGAAAACTACACAACTCATTGGGCCAGTCTCTGACAATGTCCTACTCTCAGCCTCTTCAAACCTAACCTGTATTAACTACTCTAGTCCCAACTACACTGGTCTTACAAACTCTGCTCCCTCCTTCTGTTCCACTTGGGTTCTCTGGAACACCACAAATAATTGCACCAATCCGGGAATCTTCATTCTCTGTGGGACCTATGCATTTTCATGCCTCCCCTTAGAAACCCCTGGACCCTGCATCTTGGTCTTCCTGACCCCGGGCCTAACATTCCTCAAAGAAGAGATAGAACAAATAGTCTACCCCCAAGGGAAACTTTCCCACAGAAAAAGACAGGCTGTCATAGCCCCCCTGTGATTGGGACCAGCATAGCAGCAGCCCTAGGCACCGGGATTGGAGGCATCTCGACCTCTGCCCCTTTCTACTACAAGCTGTCCCAAGAACTTAATGAGGGCATGGAGCGGGTAGTGGAGTCCTTCGTTTCAATCCAAAGACAAATTGACTCATTAGCTTCTGTGGCCCTACAAAAGAGGCGAGCCCTGGACCTTCTCACCGCAGAAAAGGGAGGGACCTGCCTTTTCCTAGGAGAGGACGGCTGCTACTTTGTTAATGAGACGGGCATAGTCCAGGGCAGAGTCAAAGAACTTAGAGACAGAATGAACGTCGCAGAAATGAGTTACAAAACCTTTACCCTCCCCAAAACCTGTTCCAACAGATCCTCCCTTGGTTGCTCCCTTTCCTGGGACCATTGGTACTTATCATTCTATTCCTCTTATTTGGACCCTGTCTCTTCAATCTCTTGCAAAGGTTTCTCCAAGAACGGATTCGGGCCATCTCTCGAGATCAGGTCAAGACCATCCTTCTTCTTGAGAGCCTCACCTCAAGCTCAGAAAAAAGAGACCGTGAGCCCTAAGGTGATCCTCCATTCCAGACCCAAAACCGTCGCCCCTATCCAGCAGGAAGTAGCCAGAGAGATACGGCGCCCTTTTCCCCATTTTTTTATGATTTCAGGGTCTGGAATGAAGGAGTCTTTTGGGCCTAGAAAAGAGAACAACAGTCTCAAAGGCCCTTTGCCGAATCATCTAACTTCGGAGAAAACAAAGCATAACTTTAGTTCCACCCTGATGCTCCAGGCTGGTTGCATCTATCTGGGACTTATTACCCCCTGTCTGGAAACCTACCACCCCCTACACCCGCCCAGAAGACTTATCACCCCCTGCCCAACTACAGATGTCATCTCAACAAAAGAATACTCAAAATATCCCGCCTGATTGATGTTTCCCTTATCGCTTCCACAAACCTCCCTATAAGTATATAGCCTCCCTGATCCCTCTCGGCGCTCAGCCTGGTCGTTAGGCCAACTGTCGCCCCTCCTTGCCTAAATAAAGGTAACCTACTTCTGTTGAGGTCGTCTTTCCTTTTCTGCCTCGTCCGAACTATACCTTACAACCATTACTGAACACAAGTTCATATGCTTGATGCACAGTGAGATCAAACAAACCAAAAGGTTGGAGTTAGGGGCAGAGTTAGGTTCATCGTGGGGCCATGCAAGGAGAATGGTGGCTCGTGCTCAAAAACCCCAAACTCCCTTAGGATTTCCAGGGAAAAGTTTTTATAGGCAAAATTTGGGGTGAGAGCTGCAGAGAGTGTGGCTTTCTTCTGATTGGTTGGTGGTGAGGTAACAGGGTGGGTGGTACTCCCGGAATCTTGTGCTTCAGCATGAGGTTACCATCCTCCACTTGAGTGGGGACCCTTACTTTCTGCAGAAGAACCTAAAGACATTGTTGTGCTTGTCCCCTGAGGAGGAACTGGAACTTTGCCCCAGGGCTACATGATTATTCCTTGACTGTTCCTGAAACCCAGTCCTCTGGGGCTCCCAAGGGTGGAGACTTTTTGTCCCCCATTTCTTGTAGGCAAGACTCCAGCCTCTGTGACCTTCCCTGAGTTTCAAATGGTGGCTTGGAATGGTTGCTAATCAAGGGAGGATCAGCAAAGAAACCACTTGAGGCAAAGATGAAAGGAACCAGAGAAGGTCACCATCTGACCACCTGAGACAGGATTAAAGGAGGGCAAACCCTGCACACACCCTAATCTTGTCAGACCCTACCTTTGACCCACTGGTATAAAAGCACTCATCAAGTTCTCTGGGGTTGAGACAAATAGGTTTTCAAAGCAGAAGCCTGATGTGTCTCCCTTTGCCTGGCAAAGCAAGAAAGCTATTCGTTTCTACTTCTGTCTCCAGGATATGATTCAGCACTGGAGTATAGAGAAGTTGAGTTTTTGGTAATATTCCTCTCTCCTTCTCCTGATTACCAACCATTTGAATTAGCCCTTTGGGGCTCAGGGAAGGTCTAGGAGGCTGAATGAAGTCTGTTTCCTACAAACATGAAATGGGAGACACAGAAAGGATATGTACTCAGAAGAGCCCCCTAGGATTCTGTTCCCTTCACTAGAATCTGATAACCTGGAAAGATGCAGACAACACAAAGTCTTTTAGTTTGATGCCCACTCCCCGCTATGGGGACCTGTGAGTGATGCAGGCCTAAGTTGGCCCCTAAAGATCTGTATGTAAAGTCCCTGAGGGTGGATTCAGGAAATTCTTCAGACTGCCCCAGGGCCACCTCTTGTGAAGCCAGTCGAGGGCTCAGGTAGAAGACTATGTCCCTTAATTTGTGTCAACTTAAAAAAATGCACAACTTGAGCACTGTGAGTTAAGTTTTATTTGGGGCAAAATGAGGACTGCAGCCCAGGAATCAGCACTTCACTTCAGATAGCTCTGAGAAACTGGTTCAAAGAAGCAGGGGGGAAGGTCATTATATATGTGATTTTGGTGAAGAGGGAATACATGCAATCAAGCACATGCTTCTCTGGAAGGTTTCTGCTAGTCTCCTGAAGCTTTTGCTAGTCATGAGGAACAGTCGTCACCATAAAGAACTTTGGTGATTTTCTAGATATGAGGAGATACAAGGATTGGGCACATGAAACCAGCTCCTAAAAATATCTAAATATATGAAGACCTCTCCTACTAGTTCCCCCACTCCACCCCTCCCCCCAGCAAAAAGTGCCTCATTTCTGCTCTCCACCTTAAACTCCTTTCAGCAGGTGTTGAAAGTCAGCAGCTGAAGCAGCAGCACATGATTTAATCCTTGTAGAGGGAGACGGCAAGTGCCGATTTGTAGTTAACACTTGCTTCCAAAGAGGAAGCCAGTCACCCAATCCCCAGTTGGAGATAAATGAATATCAAACTTTGGGAGGTAGTTGAGCCCTGCATTGCTGTGGGTAAGGCAAAGGGGGCCATCTAGTGGCTGCCTATCCCTTTTGTTATTCTTGGGGTGCCGATGACAGTAATCTTGGAGGAAACTATTGAGCAGGTCGTGTGGATCCTAGGACAGTTCCTGACTTTGTGGGAATGGAGAAATCTGGCCCCAGGTGTTTTCAAATGAGGACAGGAACTGTGCACTGGTTGTAGAAGGGAGTGCAGAGGCAGTGGGCTGTACGCTGGGGGTATTCAGCATCTCTTTGGGGCTCTCAGAAAAGATGGAGGTTGGGGCTGAGTGCAAGCGCATAACTATTACTCCTCCAGTAACTTCCATGGAGCTGCAAAAGAGTGGGACAGGACTTAGAGACTAAACAACAACAAAACCAGTCATCTGGCTTTCCAACAAGACGTAACTTGATTTCCTCCAGTGTTTGACACTTGACCCCACCGTCAGCCCCACCTCCCACTTGTGGAGAGCAAATCCCAGCCAGACTGGTTTTGAACTTTTGTGATGGGGTTGAGCTGGAATGTCAGGGAGGGGCAAGGGTAAGACTTTAACAGCAGAGTTTACTAAATTTGCATTACAAAGAGTCAGGGTCCTAAGCAGACCTGAGAACTATGGGTGCAAAGCAGTATTCTGTGGGTTGTGAGTGGGAGGGAGAAAGGGAATTGCGAAGAGTTGTTGTTCAGTTGCTCAGTCATGTCCAATTCTTTGCAACCCCATGGGCTGCTGCATGCCAGGGTTCCTTGTCCTTCACCATCTCCCAGAGCTTGCTCAAACTCATGTCCATTGAGTTGATGATGCCATCTAACTGTCTTGTCCTCTGTTGTCCCCTTCTCTTCTTGCTTTCTATCTTTCCCGGCATCAGGTCTTTTCCAAGGTCTTTTCTGTGAAAAGTTACTAAGTGAGATCAAGCATTTATCCCTTTTCAGTGTCCTTTGGGGGGCAAGGTAAATTATTTTGTGTTGAAGGGGAGTAGAATTTCTCACCCCAAAACATGCCTCTTCAGCCTGAGGGTTATTTCAAGGTAAAGGTAATCAAATCTAACAGATTCTGGAAAGCCCTTTATCTCTCCCTTAATTGCTTAAATTTACATTGGAAAGGGGGCCTGTGCCAGGAAGAGAGCTATTACCTGAGACACCTAAAGAAATTTATTCACCTTTTGTTTTCCAAACATCTCTGCCTTCCTGTGAATAGTTTTCTTCCCCTTTGTCTACTTACTGAAATTGCAGATTTAAATTTTTTTTTTTTTTTTTACTGAATGCAAATTTGTGAGCCCAGCGCACAGTGAGGCTGATCTTGGGTGGCCTTAGCCTGCTGTGGCTTGGAGCGGGGCTTGGGTTCCCAGCCAGAAACTGAGGCTGTGTTGCAGCAGTGTGAACACCAAATCCTAACCACTAGACCAATGGTCAGTGACAAGGGCCTGGCTCTTTGGGTTTGCAGAAAAGAATTCCCACAAAGATAGAAAATAGGGAAACAAATAAAATATTTATTAAGAGGAAAAAAGAGTACAGCATGTGTGGAGAGACAAATGGGCGAACTCAGAGAGAGAGACAGAGTGTCTAAATTGCTGAGTTGCACCCTTGTGGCAGTTTGAATTACTCTTATGGGGCATTTCTTCTGAGTTTCCTTTGGCCAATCATTTTGATTTGCCTGGTTCACTGTTCGTACTTGGTATATCTCAGGATCTCTCATGTGTGCATACACATCTCTTAGCCAAGATGGATTTTAGCCAAGATGAGTAGGTGTATGGGTATGTTAGGTAGTTAGAATAGGGAAAAGGAGTCCAGAATGGCGGTGGCTAAAAGACCTGGAAGGGAAAAGCCCGAGGGAATAGAACAAAGGAAGGTTCAAGGACCAGAGTAAGGACCTCAGGTAAAACAAACGGCACTCCTGGCTGGCCCAATTTACATAGGACAGGCCCAGGGAGGGAGAAACATACAGAAAGAGGAGCCAAAGCTAGTTCTCTCTCCCGCGCGCTGGGGCACTCTTTGCGTCTTTGGGTCGACATGCCCTCACGCCTTGAAGATGGATTTTCCTGCTATTATCTAAATAAAATAGAGAACTGTGACATGCCAGTTCAGTTCAGTTCAGTCACTCAGTCGTGTCCAACTCTTAGCGACCCCATGAATCGCAGCATGCCAGGCCTCCCTGTCCATCACAAACTCCCGGAGTTTACTCAAACTCATGCCCATCGAGTCGGTGGTGCCATCCAGCCATCTCATCCTCTGTCGTCCCCTTCTCCTCCCGCCCCCAATCCCTCCCAGGATCAGGGTCTTTTCCAATGAGTCAACTTTTCGCATGAGGTGGTCAAAGTATTGGAGTTTCAGCTTCAGCATCAGTCCTTCCAATGAACACCCAGAACTGATCTCCTTCAGGATGGACTGGTTGGATCTCCTTGCAGTCCAAGGGACTCTAATGTCCGTCACTCCAAATCTTTGTTGTGACGAGACAAAAACTGAGGAGCATACACTCGCCTGACACGTAGAGAATATCCTTTGACATAACTCCCTCTTTGACCTCAAAGGAGCCTTTCCTGCACATGTGTGGTTGGGGAGGTCTCCTGACTTCAAGAACGAGAAATCTATATCCTGGATAGGTCCCAGCCTCCTCCTTTAATTGTCCTGCTGCTCTTGTTTTGGAGTTTCAGTCCATAGGGAAGAATCTCCAATTGCTCTACTGTGTTGGGGGTGCATCTACCTCCTGCATCACACCCTCTGAGAAACACAAACCCCAAAAAATCTTTATTGGGAAAATGACAGGCAAAGGTCTGTTTTCTGTAACTTCTTCAGGCTGACAGGGCCTCATAGACCCTACCTAGTTGGAGTCATGGAGCTCTCACCATGTTTCATTGAAGAGGTCCCAGGGTGATTTCAATTACTTTTGCAGGATCTGCTGTGGGGAGTGGCTGGAGTCCCTGCATCACCATTGTCTTGTAGACTAGTGGTCAGTGACAAGGTCCTAGCCTTTTGGCTTTGCAGAAGGGAATTCCCACAGAGGTGGTATTTATTAGGAGGAAAAAGAGTACAGTGCCTGTGGATGGATACACGGGTAGGCTCAGAGAGAGAGCTGCACCTTGGTGGTAGTTTGAATCACTTCTATGGGGGCATTTCTTTCCAGTTTACTTTGACCAATCATCTTGCTTTGTTTGGTAAAGATGCCATATTTGGCATAGCTCAGGGTCATCCCGTGTATGTGTACATCTTTTAGCCCAGATGGATGCTAGTAAAGAAGCTTATGGGTAGTTGACATCACTTACTTTGAGGTTATCCCCCCTCCCTTTTCAACCGCCAAGGAGCCTTTCAGTGCATGTGTAGTCGGGGAGGTCTCCTTAACTTTAGAATGAGGAATATGTGGTCTTTCATCTCTTATCTGTACAGGGCCCAGCCTCCTCCATTACCCTGTTTTTATAGAGTTTCTGCTATTATGGAATTTCTGTCCACAGGGGAGAAACTGTTGAGCCTGGGCCAATGTATCTCCTACCTCTAGGGCAAACAAACAAAAATGAGTTTAGAGCACAAAAAGGTTTATTGGAGGTGTCAGTTTAAGAAAAAGCACAATATGAGAGTTGTGAGTCAAGTTTTATTTGGGGCAAAACGAGGACTGCAGCCTGGGAGATGGCATCTCAGATACCTTTGAGAAATGACTCCCAAGATGTAGGAGGGAAAAATAGTATATATGTAATTTTGGTAAAGGGGAAATACATGCAATCAAGCACATACTTCCCAGAAGGTTTCTACTGGTCTTGTGAAGCTTTTGCTAGTCATCAGGAGGAGCTGTCACCATGGATTTTAATACTTTTCCAGAGAGGAGACACAAGAATTAGGCTCAAGAAACGGACTCCTGGGGCTTCCCTGATGGCTCAGTAGTAGAGTCCACCTGCCAATGCAGGAGACGTGGGTTTGATCCCTCGCCTGGGAAGATCCCACATACCACGGAGCAAGTAAGTCTGTGCACCTCTGTAACCACCAAGCCTGTGCTCTGGAGTCTGGGAACTGCAACTACTGAAGCCCAAGAGCCCTAGAGTATGTGCTCTGCAACAAGAGAGGCCACTGCCAAGAGAAGCTATCACACCACAGCTAGAGAGAGCTCACTCACTGCAACTAGAGAAAAACCTGTATATCAACCAGCACAACCAAAAAAAAAAAAAAAAAAAATTGGCACCTGAAAATATCTAACTATCTGAAGCCCTGTCTTATTAGTTTCTCCCCCCGAGCACAGAGTGCCTCATTTTGTTACCGAATCCAAGCTCACTCTGCTCGCCACATGACAGGCCAGTTAGCTGAGAGATGAGATGTTGAGGCAAGAAATACGACTTTATTCAGAAAGCCAAGGGACTGGGAAGATGATAGACTAATGTCTCAAAATATCCATCTTATCAGGGTCTGGATGCCAGTTTCTTTTATAGAACGAGAGAGAGAAGAGATGAGGAAGTCAAATGAAAAGGGCCATGAGTCTTGCAAATCATCTCTGGGAATGGCCAGTATTGGGGAAGGGATGTGTTAATACCTTCTTTCTTGCAGCCATTAACAGGTGGGCAGAATCAGGTTGTATTTCTGTGTGTTGAGTAAAGGCACTTTAGTTTAATAGTCCAGCAGAGGGGTGGGGTCCTTTTAGGCAGGCCACTATGTATGATTATAATAACAAAAACAAAAAAATAAAGATTAAAGTCAAAGAAAGAGATCCAGCATGGAGTCAAGGCTCTTACCTGCAACAGTTTCTGCTCTCTACCCTGAACTCCTTTCAGAGGGTGTTGAAAATCAACAGATGTAGCAGCACATGATTTAATCCTTGTAGAGGTAGATGGCAAGCACCCAATCAACTGCCTATTTGTAGCTGACAGAGGGCTGAGCAAGAACAAGCGGCTTGTGTTCAAAAACTCCAAACTCCCTAAGGGTTTCAGCAAGGTGGTGTTGTTTTTTTTTTTCCAGCAAGGCGTTTTTAAAGGCAAGGGGAGGAAGAGGGGTCCCAGGGTATGTGATCAGCTCTTGCACAATTCTCTGATTGACTGATGGTGATCAATCCTTGGGCACTAGGAGCAAGCTACTACTGCTCATGATCATCAAGTATTAATAGTTAATTTCATCCATTTGGTGGCAGTTTTACCAGCTGAAAAACTTAGGAAATATGCATTAGATATCATTATCTAGATACTTAAGAGAGGAGAAAAAACAGAATTATGGGGGAACTGAGAAGGTCCCATATGGTTCTGCTTGGCTACATAATCAGGGGCTTACTTAGGACTTTTGAAACTGTACAACTCATATTAGGACTTCAACCCACTGTCTTTTAATTGAGATCACACACCTGGTCTCAGGATTCAGTGAGCTCAGGTGCTTTATGTCTTGTTGCAGAATAAAGTCTAATGAGAGACAAACTGATAGGTAAAGAGTGGATTTATTTAGAGAGATACATATTCCATAGACAGGATGGGGTATGTCTCAGAAAGCAAGAACAACTTTGGTAGAAACACCCTTCACTGACATACTGTGGGCTATCTCAGAAGGTAACAGCCCCTGAATATGGAGAGGTTAGTTTTTATGGGTCGGGTAAAGTCATAGACTAATGAGTGGGAGGATTACTTCAACTATTTTATTTTATTTTATTTATTTATTTATTTTTACTTCAACTATTTTAGAGAAGGGGTGGAGATTTCCAGGAATTAGGCCACTGCTCACTGTTTGATTTTTGGTGGTTTGTCTTGAAACTGTCATGGTACTGGTGGGTGTACCACTTAGTTTGCTGATGTGTTTAGATGAGCATACTCTGAGGCTCAAGGTCTAGTGGAAGTTGACCATCTTCCACCTTGACCTATTTTGTTCTTATCAGTTTATGTCTTGTCCTTGGGCTATGTCATTCTTTTAAAGACTCTACCCTGACCCTTCCCTCTTGTTTCAGAAAGGTAATTTGGATAGAGGATTGGTAGACGGAGTACTGGTAAAGGAGGAGACAGGCAAGTACTAGCTGAATCTTGCAACTCATACTGGGACTTGAACACACAGTCTTTTGTTGAGATCATACACCTCATCTTAGGACTTAATGAAGCCCAGAACTCAGAAGCAGTAGAGGAAGAGTCAGTATATGTACAATTTTTTTTTTTTTTGGTCTAGGGAATACATGCAGTCAAGCATACATACATCTTTCATCTGTTGGTGTTTTTATTTCTATAAAGAGCATAAAGGTACTGTTATGTGTATCCCTTGAGGCGGAACCTGCCCCTGCCCCAAGGCTACACACTTGATTCTTGGCTGTTCCTCCCTTGTCTCTACATCCCCTCCTTCCCAGATTAGCAACTGTTTGAGTCTGCCCTCTGGAAATCAGGGAAGGTCATGGAGCCTGGAGTCTGTTCCTTACAAAGAATAGGGGACACGGAAAGGCTTCCAAGACCAGGAGCCCCACAGGGTCTTGCTCAGTTTCATAAAGAGCTGTTAGGCCAAAGCACAGAGATCCTCACTCTGTTTTTTACCCTGTTGGTGGGCAACTGTAGAGGGTCATGACTTATGCAGAACTGGGTAGTGAACAATGCTTTTTTTGTCCTTCCTCATTCACACTTTTGTATCTCTAGATCTCCACCCCTTTTTTTAGCTCAGGATGTTATATAAGCTTCAGTTACCTGGCTGCCTTTGATTCTTCATATCTTCACGTACTCCTGGAGGTATGTGATTTTGTTTGTTTTTCCTCTGTTAATCTGTTTTATATAGTTTAACTATTAGACCAGTCAAAGAACATAGAACTGAGACAGGAAGTGGGCAGGGCACAACCTTTAAAAGAATGACACAGCCTGAGAACAGGACTTAAACTGATTAGAACAAACTAGGTATAAGATGGCAGATGAGTCATCTTCTACTGTATCTTGAACCTCAGTATACACTTATTGTAGCACATCAACATGCTAAATGACACGTCCACAGGTGACCATGAAGGTCAAAAAGTGGGCGGTGGCTAAATTCCTGGAAATCCCCACCCCTTCTCAAAAGAGCCGGAATACTCTTCCCACTCATTAGCCTGTGAAATACCCACCCTTATAAAAACTGACAATTCCATATTCAGGACTATTGAAATCATACAACTCATATTAGGACTTGAACTCAGATTAGGATTAGATTAGCATACCCTGGTGACTTTTTTGCCTCTCTTGCCTTCTGAGATGGCCCACTCTGTCAAAGAAGTGTGTTTCCCCCCTAAATAAACCTTTTCCACTTTACTATGTCTTGTTCTTGAATTCTTTGTTTCATGAAACCAAGAACACACGCTTGGTGGCTGTTGCAGGAACTGGGATGTGACCATCCTCCTGTGCCCCACTCTCCTGCAACAGAAGGCAGGCTGGGAAATTTTTTCTGCCCTTACACTGCTTATTTGAATTGTGATTTTTCTAAACACCATCCTTCTAGGGGCTTTAACTTTACCAGTTTTGAAACTTTTATTTCTACAAATTGTAACAAATATTGCTAATACTACCATTATGGGCAGAACTGTGTCTGCCTGCCCTTACCTGCCCAATCCAATTCATAAACCGAAGTTCTAACCCAGTTTAGAATTTGACACCTAAGTTGTCAATCAAACATAAACATGGTTTATCTTTATATTTGTGCATAAAGCCTTTAAAGAAGTGATTATAAAACTGAGCAGGACCCTATCAGAACCTCCCCTGGTACAAATCTTTTCCGTGTCCTCAGTTTCTTGTAGGTAGGAAAGAAGCTTCAGCCTCCTAGACCTTCCCTGATTACCAAAGGGTAAATTCAAACAGTTGTTAATAAAAATAGTGAATAGTGAGGTAATGGGGAATGAAAAGAGGAACTGATCTTTGGTAGCCTCAACCTGAAGCAGCTTGAAGTGGGCCTTTGGTTTCCCGGCCAGAGACTGAAGTGGGTTACGGCAGTGAAAATACCAAATCCTACCCCCTAGACCAGTGGTCAGTGACAAGGCCCTGGCTCTTTGGCTTTGCAGAAAAGAATTCCCACAAAGATAGAAAGTTGTGAAGCAAGTTAAGTATTTACTAGGTGGAAAAAGAGTTCAGTATGTGTGGATAGACACAAGGGTGAGCTCAGAGAGAAATCCCTGAGTCTTGCCCTTGTGGTAGTTGAAATCACTTTTGTGGAACATCACTCTGGTTTTTCTTAGGCCTATCATTTTGATTTGCCTGGCTCAGAGTCCATATTTGGTATATCTCAGGATCCTCCCATATGTGTGCATGCACCTCTTAGCCAAGATGGATTCTACTGCCAGAGGCCTATGGGTAGCCTGATGTCAGTCCCCACTTAGCATCACTCCCCTTTTGACCTCCAAGGACATGCATGGTCAGGGAGATCTCCTGGCTTCGAGAATGAGAAATATGTGGTCTGGGTAAGGCCTAGCCTCTTCTCTGAAATTCTCTGCTATCCTCATCTTGGAGTTTCAGTCCATAGAGAATGAATCTCTTATCACCTTACCCAGGGGTGGATCTATCTATCTCCTGCCTCAGAATGGTTAAGAAACTACAGTGCAGTGATAAAACAGGGACCTGGTTTCTACTCAGGTGATATATACAACAATATGTTTGAGTTCTTCTGCAGGAACTAAAGCCCCCACCCAGGCGGAGGATGATACTTCAGACTGAGTACAAGATTCCTGGAACACTGCCTTGCTACCTCCCTATCAACCAATCAGGAGAAAGTCTGCACACAGTGGAAGATAACAAAGACTCTGAGCCTCCTTTCCAAATGATTAACTGAGATAAGCTTCTCCTCTCTTCCTTTAAAAACTTTCCTGGTTGAACAGAGTCTTTGAGTTGGTTCTTAGATAGGAGTCCACCTTCTCCCTAGGTTGCTGAACTCCTGAATAAAGCAAACTTTCCTTTCTAACCAGCACTTGTCTCTCAAATATTGGCTTTCAAGTGGTGAACTGTTGAACCTGAGTTCAGTAACAATTATTAAATGAAGTCACTAGTTCAGTTCAGTTCAGTTCAATTGCTCAGTCTTTGTGACCCCATGGACTGCAGCATACCAAGCTTCCCTGTCCATCACCAACTCCCTGAGCTTGCTCAAACTCATGGCCATGAAGTTGGTGATGCCATCTAATCATCTCATCCTCTCATCCCCTTCTCCTCCTGCCTTCAATCTTTCCCAGCATCAGGGTCTTTTCCAATGAGTCAGTTCTTTGCATCAGGTGGCCAAAGTATTGGAGCTTCAGCTTCAGCATTAGTCCTTCCAACGAATATTCAGGACTGATTTCCTTGAAGATTGACTGGTTGAATTTTCTTGCAGTCCAAGGAAATCTCAAGTCTTCTCCAGCACCACAGTTCAAAAGCATCAGTTCTTCGGCACTCAGCTTTCTTTATAGGCCAATTCTCACATCCATACATGACTACTGGAAAAACCATAGCTTTGACTAGATGGACCTTTGTTGGCAAGGTAATATCTCTGCCTTTTATATGTTGTCTAGGTTGATTATAGATTTTTTTCCCAAAGAGCAAGCGTCTTTTAATTTCTTGGCTGCAGTCACATCTGCAGTGATTTTGCAACCCCAGAAAATAAAGTCTGCCACTGTTTCCATTGTTTCCCCATCTATTTGCCATGAAGTGATGGGACAGGATGCCATGGTCTTTGTTTTTTGAATGTTGAAAAAGCCAGCTTTTTCACTCTCCTCTTTCACTTTCATCAAAAGGCTCTTTCTGCCATAAGGATGGTGTCACCTGCATATCTGAGGTTATTGATATTTCTTCTGGCAATCTTTTTTTTTTTTTGGCTACCATCATCATCATCATCATCATCATTTTTACCCTCAAGTTCATCCAGGATAACTCTTATTCATCCTTCAAAACCCCATTTGGTTTCACCATCTGTCTTGCCCAGAATGAACTCTCAATGATTTTTGTGACCATTTGACAAGTTCCTAGACTGAGGCCCAGAGCAGCCAGGTCACTCCTGAGGTCTTTCAGCATCCAGCTCCTTCTTCCTCTACCTGCCCAGTTCCAGGGCATGGGTCTCAGGCCTGGCCAGTCTGGCTTAGGAGCATGTAGACATAGGCAGTATCAGTTCAAATCCATCACCCGCCGGCCCTGGCATCAGAGGTCAATGCCCACATGTAGGGCTGCTTGGCTTTACACTCAGACACCCAGTGCCTCCACTCCACACCCCGGCAGCCTCCTCCACCCCCACCAGGGCCACCTCCTCAGCGCTGGCAGCCTTGCAGCAGGTTTCAAAGAAGTACTGCCACAGGGGACTGCCACCAGCGCAGGCACCGCCTCCAGCACCTCCACCTCGCGCCGATGCAGGTCCACAGCAGTCCGACATCTGTCACCAGCCACTGACTGCATCACACAGACCAGCTCTCCACAGCGACCGGCTGGTGCTGCCTTGCTCGCCCCTCGCAGATTGCGGTTAGCTGGGCTCTGGGTTGGCTCCCCAAAGGCTTTGGACTCCAGCAGAAAGAGCAGAGGGGGCCCCATGAGGGTACCCCTGGACAGGGCTACGCGGGGGGCACAAAAAGTCCCACTCAGATGCTGGAAATGGGGGCAGGGGTGAGGGTTGGGGGTGGGGCTCCACTGGGACACTGGGTAGGAGGAAAAATAGGAGGATGGGAAGGGAGCCTGAGGGGTGGGCGAGCATCTCGCTGAGCACCTGTCAGCACCTCCTTACTTCTGAGCTCCAGGGCTGGGGACCCCCAGGCTCAGGGGGCCCCTGTTGGGGACACGGGTGGCCCCCTCCTTCCTGACATCTCAGGAGAGGGAGAGGGCAACCATGTAGGGTGACCTCCTCAGCTCCCCCGGCTGTCTCTGGCACATCGGTGACTCCTCCTCCTGCTTGTTGGTGGCAGGTTCAGGGGCTCTTCTGGCAATCTTGATTCCAGCTTGTACTTCATCCAGCCTGGAATTTCACATTATATACTCTGCATATAAGCTAAATAAGCAGGGTGACAGTACACAGTTTTGATGTACTCCTTTCCCATTTTGGAACCAGTCCATCGATCCATGTCTGGTTCTAACTGTTGCTTTTTAACCTGCATACAGATTTCTCAGGAGGCAGGTCAGGTGGTCTGGTAGTCCCATCTCTTGAAGAATTTTCCACAGTTTGTTGTGATCCACACAGTCAAAGGCTTTGGCATAGTCAATAAAGCAGAAGTAGATGTTTTTCTGGAACACTCTTGCTTTTTTGATCATCCAATGGATGTTGGCAATTTGATCTCTGGTTCCTCTGCCTTTTCTAAATCCAGCTTGAACATCTGGAAGTTTGAGGTTCATGTACTCTTGAAGCCTGGCTTGCAGAATTTTGAGCATTACTTTGCTACCATGTGAAATGAATGCAGTTGTGCGGTAGTTTGAGCATTCTTTGGCATTGCCTTTCTTTGGGATTGGAATGAAAACTGACCCTTGCTAGTCCTGTGGCCACTGCTGAGTTTTCCAAATTTGCTGGCCCATTGAGTTGCAGCACTTTCACAGCATCATCTTTTAGGATTTGAAATAGTTCAGCTAGAATTCCATCACATCCACTAGTTTTGTTCATAGTGATGCTTCCCAAGGCCCACTTGACTTCTCACTCCAGGATATCTGGCTCTAGGTGAGTGATCACACCATCATGGTTATCTGAGTCATTAAGATTTTTTTTTGTACAGTTCTGTGTATTCTTGCCACCTCTTCTTAATATCTTCTGCTTCTGTTAGGTCCATACTGTTTTTGTCTTTTATTGTGCCCATTTTGCATGAAATGTTTCCTTGGTATCTCTAATTTTCTTGAAGAGATCTCTAGTCTCTCTCATTCTATTGTTTTACTCTATTTCTTTGCATTGATCATTACGATGGCTTTCTTATCTCTTCTTGCTGTTCTTTGGAACACTACATTCAAATGGGTATATCTTTCTTTTTCTCCTTTGCCTTTAACTTGTTCAGCTCATAGAAAGATAATCTGATGGTGCCCACCTGTGAATGGATGCAAAAAAGAAGAGATTAACACACCCCTTCCTAAGGCTGGCCCTTCCCAGAGATGTTTTGCAAGACTGAAGACCCTTTCTACTTTACTTCTTCATTGCCTCTCCTCTCTATTCTGCCTTTCAATTTTTCAATATTTATTTATTTGGCTGCACCAGGTCTTAGTTGTGGCATACATATAAACTCTTAGTTGCAGCCTGTGGGATCCAGTTCCCTGACCAGGGACCAAACGTAGGCCCCTGGCATTGGGAGCACAGAGTTTTAGCTACTGGACCACCAGGGAAGTCCCTATTTTGCCTTTTGATGTTAGTTCCTCATTGCTTCTCTCCCTCTGGCCCTATAGAAGAACCTGGAGTCCAGACCCTGAAAAGATGGTTACTTTGAGACATTAGTCTGCCATCTTCTTGCAGTCAGCCAACTTTCTGAATAAAGTTGTATTCCTTGCCTCAACACCTCATCTCTTGTAGTCACTGGCCTGTCATGGGTTGAGCAGAGTGTGGTTACACTTGTTAACACATTCAGTTGGCTTCACACAGCTGAGGGCTAGGTTTAAGAATTATTTAACCATGATCTGGGACTTCTGAGGGTCTGTACTGGGAGTGAAAGGTGACTTAGCTATGTCCCCTTCTTGGGGACAAGATAAACCAACTATACCTCTCTTGCTCTGCCTATGCCCTGGCATCAGTGTGTATGAATACTGGAGTTTGGCATTGAAATAAATTTTTTTTTTAATCTTCAAAAACAAACAAACAAAAAGGATTATTTAAGAATCATTCTCAGGTTAGGTGTCCCCAGAATGCTGGTTTTTCTTTTGATCAAAAAAGAAAGAAAACAGGAAATTATGAGATGCATTTAAATTGAGGACTTGTTTTGCATCTATCAATTCATAGAAAAAACAAAATAAACAAAGAAACCTCGAAATACATTCTTTCACCAAGACTGGGAACTTTTGGAAAACTAAAAAGTTAATGGACTGTTGATAGTGGTAGAAATGGTTACAAACTTTTCTGGATGCATTACAGCAGCATACGTCAATGGCTATAAAATTGTTCACACCCTGAAGTTCAGTAATCCCTTTCATGGGAATCTGCCCTAAGGAAGCAATTAAACAGAAGCAAAAGGTTGTATAAATATATATACATATATGTGAAAGATGTCCATTGTAAGCATGATTTATAAGAGTAAAAACCTGGAAAGAAACCAAATTCTTAACAATAAACAAATTGTTGAGTTAGAACACAAAGGCCAATGAAATAGTATGCAGCTATTAAAAATGATAATTACAAAGCACAGGTATAAACATGAAAATGTTTATGATTTTTGCACATACAAAATACAAAATAGCATCCATCGTAATTACATCTATGTGGAAAAATGTCATACAGACAACGTTGGTAGATGATTTGGATGAATCAAAATAATTTCCTTAAGTAGCAAGGTTGTAAAGTGTTTTTACTTTTAGAAATTTTATTTGAATGATATAGTAGATTATAGTTTTTTCTATTGAAGAAGTGATCTGATCATGTAGAACTTTGCCAGTGGGCTCTGCCAAAGTGTAATTTTAAAAAAGTTCAAAATATGATTCATATGACTATAAAGTGAACATGTGTCAGATGTTTATTTAACTCATTAATGAGGAATCTAGTGGATAGTAAAGCTGATTCAAAAAGAATTTGTGGAATAGAGATTTATATGTTAGTCGGGAGGAGCCGTCTGGAATAAGTCAACCAAGAAACAAACTAGACTACAAAACTTTGGGGTAGTCTTCAATCATTTATGCTTCTATCAGGCAAAAATTGACAAATTAATGTGTAGCTTCAGTTTAAGCCCTAATTAATTTTAAATAGTAAATTAAAGGTATATACCTTAGAGTAGGACTGTCCAACAGAAGCATAATGCAAGCTGCATATGTAATTTAAAATTTTCTATTAACTCTGTAAAAAAAAAGTAAAAAAAGAAGGTGAAATTAATTTTAGTGTGTGTGTAGCCAAAATATTATCATTTCAATAGGTAGTCAATGTAAAAAATTTGTTCTCTTGCTTAGTCTTCAAAATCTACTGTGTATTTAATACTCACATAAAGCTCCACTCAATTTGTATGTTACATATTCATTGGAATTGTTGTTGCATTTAGGTTTCATAAAATTTGCAGTCAAAAGTTGTTCCAAGTCTAGTTAAAAATATACTGGGAATTCCCTGGCGACCCAGTGGTTAGGACTTGACATTTTCACTGTTTGAGGAACTAAGATCCTGCAAGGCTAGGGCTTGCCTAGTGGTCCAGTGGTTTACACTCCTTGCTTCCAATGCTGCGGGTGTGGATTCAGTCTCTAGTCAGGGAACTAAGTTTCCACATGCTGCACAGCAAGGCCAAATAATAAAAGTAAATAAAAAATAACAAATGGAAACACAGATGTTGAGAATGGACTTATGGACACAGTGGGGAAAGGAGAGAGTGGAAAGAATGGAGAAAGTAGCATTGACGTATACACACTATTATGTGTGAAACAGACAGTTGGTGAGATGACGATGCTGATGTTCAGTTGTGTCTGACTCTGCGACCCCATGGACTGTAGCACACCAGGCTTCTCTGTCCTTCATCATCTCCCAGAACTTGCTCAAACTGATGCTCATTGAATCGGTGATGCCATCCAACCATCTCGTCCTCTGCTGTCGTCCCCTTCTCCTCCTGCCCTCAATCTTTTCAAGCATCAGGGTCTTTCTCTGGGAGTCGTCTTTCCATCAGGTGGCCAAAATAATGGAGCTTCAGCATCAGCCCCAGTCCTTCCAATGAATATTCATGGTTGATTTCCTTTAGGATTGACTAGTTTGATCTCCTTGCAGTCCAAGGTACTCTCAAGAGTCTTCCTCAACACCACAGTTCAAAAGCATCAAGTCTTCAGTGCTCAGCTTTCTTTATGGCCCAACTCTCAAATCCATACATGACTACTGGAAAAACCATACATGACTATATGGACTTTTGTTGGCAAAGTGATGTCTCTGCTTTTTAATATACTGTCTAGGTTTGTCATAGCTTTTCTTCCAAGGACAAGCATCTTTTAATTTCATGGCTTCAGTCACCATCTGCAGTGACTTTGGAGCCCAAAAAAGTAAAGTTTCTCACTGTTTCTATTGTTTCCCCATCTATTTGCATGAAATGATGGGACCTGATGCCATGATCTTAATTTTTTGAATGTTGAGTTTTAAGCCAGCTTTTTCACTTTCCTCTTTCACCTTCATCAAGAGGCTGTTTAATTCCTCTTCACTTTCTGCTACAAGGGTGGTGTCACTTACTTACCTGAGGTTATTGATATTTCTCTGGCAATCTTGATTCCAGCTTATCATTCATCCAGCCTGGCATTTCTCATGACATACTCTGCATTTACCAGGCCATCTGACCTGTCTCTTGAGAAACCTGTATGTGGGTCAGGAAGCAACAGTTAGAACTGAACACGGAACAACAGACTGGTTTCAAATAGGAAAAGGAGTACATTAAGGCTGTATATTGTCACCCTGCTTATTTAACTTATATGCAGAGTACATCATGAGAAACACTGGGCTGGAAGAAACACGAGCTGGAATCAAGATTGCCGGGAGAAATATCAATAACCTCAGATATGCAGATGACACCATCCATATGGCAGAAAGTGAAGAGGAACTAAAGAGCCTCTTGATGAAAGTGAAAGAGGAGAGTGAAAAAGTTGACTTAAAGCTCAACATTCAGAAAACTAAGATCATGGCATCTGGTCCCATCACCTCATGGGAAATAGATGGGGAACCGGGGAAACAGTGTCAGACTTTATTTTTTTGGGCTCCAATATCACTGCAGGTGGTGACTGCAGCCATGAAATTAAAAGACGCTTACTCCTTGGAAGGAAAGTTATGACCAACCTAGATAGCATATTAAAAAGCAGAGACATTACTTTGCCAACAAAGGTCCGTCTAGTCAAGACTGTGGTTTTTCCAGTAGTCATGTATGGATGTGAGAGTTGGACGGTGAAGAAAGCTGAGTGCTGAAGAACTGATGCTTTTGAACTGTGGTGTTGGAGAAGACTCTTGAGAGTCCCTTGGACAGCAAGGAGATCCAACCAGTCCATCCTGAAAGAAATCAGTCCTGAATAATCATTGGAAGGACTGATGTTGAAGCTGAAACTCCAATACTTTGGCCACCACATGTGAAGAGTTGACTCACTGGAAAAAAACCCTGATGCTTGAAGGATTGGGGGCAGGAGGAGAAGGGGATGACAGGATGAGATGGCTGGATGGCATCACCGACTTGATGGACATGGGTTTGGGTAGACTCCAGGAGTTGGTGATGGACAGGGAGGCTTGGCATGCTGCTATTCATGGGGTTGCAGAGTCGGACACGACTGAGCTGAACTGAACTGAACTCTGCATTTAAGCTAAATTAACAGGGTGACAATATACAGTCTTGACATACTCCTTTCCCATTTGGAACCAGTCCATTGTTCCTTGTCCGCTTCTAACTGTTGCTTCTTGACCTGCAAATGGGTTTCGCAGGAGGCAGGTAAGGTGGTCTGGTATTCTCTTGAAGCATTTTCCACAGTTTGTTGTGTTCCTTGAAGTCAAAGGCTTTAGCATAGTCAATGAAGCAGAAGTAGATGTTTTTCTGGAATTCTGTTGCCTTTTCTATGATCCAAAGGATGCCGGGAGCCAACACACGAGACCCTACCCCTAAAAAGGCCATAAGGGAGAAAACCTGATGGGCAAGGCAAATCAGGTTTTCAGGGGTTTCAAAAAAGTCAGCTCACGAGACCCTACCCCTAACAAGGCCGTAAGGAAGAAAGCCTGGCAGGCAAGGCAGATCAGGTTTTCAGGGATTTCGAAAAGCTGCCCCCGGCGCTCACCTTAAAGATGATATCTGTCTTTCTGATGCCTGCCTCAATGGACTACTCCCTAATTTCTCTGACACAGGCAGGAAGGCCTTCCCCAATCTCTTCCCAAATAAGAATCAATTTAGAACTTTAATCAATAATTTTCCCAGGTGGTGGTATTTTATGAGATTATCCAGGGTGAAAGGAGTGTTTTAATTTAAACTCCTTTGCTGGTAGTTTGTTAGCCAAATGCATTTATGCCCTTGGTACTAATATGCATGATTGCTTATAATATCCTAATCATAAAATAGCATAAAGAATCTGATTATATAAAAGCCCTAATAGATATAGAGCCCTTTTAAGGGGTAAAGGAGTCCTATTAGAAAACATAAGAAAAATTATTCTATAGGTGGTTATTGGGTTGTGATTTGCTTGTTGTGTTTTTCTTGCTGTGTTTTTCTTTTTAATGTGCTAAGGTTGTGTTATAGAAACCATTGTTAATATAGTTAAAGATCTAGAGAAATAAGAACTTAGCCCTAGTGTGGTAACAATGAGATGGTTGCTAATTGTCAGTCAGGAGTGCTAGGCAGAAGCTGCCTCACCGAAGCCGCAGAGTCAGTATGGGGTAAAGTTCTTAGATAAACACAACTGACAACTTTTGCAGAAAGATTAATTTTTGTATTAACAAGAATATAATTCTACTCTGTACTATTTCCCTATGACACTGTTACCTTTCAGTTAAGGTCACCATAAAAACGGAAAATAGGTTTACAATCACCTGACCTGCATAAAATGTTAATAGCCCCAAGGCCAGAAGGTCATGTGCTAAAAATTACTATAGAATTAGGAAGCAAAAAAATCCTGCTTTTCCTAAAAATCAAAATGATGTAATGCTAATCCTGTGTAATCATGAGTAAGCATCTTGTACCTTGAAAACGTTCTGTGAAAGGGTATAAAACCGGTTGTCAAAAAGTAAAACACAGACTTGGCCCTATCAAGGCTAGTCTCACGTGTCTTCTCTCTCTCGCCGACGCCATTCATCCTGAGGGTACCCCCTGAATCCTGCCAAGGTTGGACCCCGGCAAGTGGCGCCCGAACAGGGACCCAAAGGTAATCCCCCCCATTGTTCAGTGTTCGGGATGGCTAGGACCCCACTAGGGCGCTGCAGGCCCCCCTGCATAAGATAGGTAGGGTGAAGAAAGTGGGGAGGCTTTAGGTTTCTTCTTTAAAACCCCACTAGGGTGCTACAGGCCCCCCTGCATAAGAAAGGTAGGGTAAGAAAAGTGGGTATGTTTCAGTTTCCTTCTTCTCTAAATTAAGCCTCTTCCTTTTTTCTCTTTTTTTTCTTCTTCTAATTAGTAACAAAAATGGGTAACAGTGAGTCAAAAGAAAGACAGCTTTTTATTGGAATCATAATTCAACTCCTTAACCGCAGAGGAATTAAAGTTAAAAAGACCAGTGTTCAGTCCTTTTCTACCTTTGTCCAAGAGCAATGTCCTTGTTTTCCAGAAGAGAGCAGTTCTCCTGGGTTCCCTTACCCTCCTGCCCTCCGCCCCAGTGCTCTTTCCAATGAAATCTCTTGCTTTTTCAGCATGTGTGTCTCCTCCGACAATTCATTTATAAGAGCTCAGTTACGGGCCCTAGAAGGGGTCCCCCTTCCTGCAACTGGTGGGGACTCTTCTTTGCTGAGACTGACATCCTGACCACTCGGGGTACTCAGAGGCCAGCTTGCCTGCCAATGGACCAGACCCAGCGGCCACAACTGGGACCCTTTTGTCCCTGGTCTCCTCCTGATGCAGACAACTGGCCAGAGTGCCCCGACTAGTAAGGAACAAGAGACTTTATTGACCTCTCTCCCCTTCCCTCTCTCTGTCCTTTCCTTAGCCCTTCCTATCCTTCCCATTTTTCTAATCCCCTGGTCCTGGATGCAGGAATTTCGTCGAAGGGCCTCAGTTTGAGCTGAGGATTGGAGACTGATCTCCTCCTCTTGGCAGAGAACTCGAATTCCAGTAGGGCCAAGTTCTAGTCCTCCCTTCTCTGGAAGCCCAGGGAAAAGTCCCATAACGCCTGGGTATCTGCAGGTGGTAGGAGACGTCTGTAAGGCCACCCCTTTTGCCCCCTTTCCCACCTCCTCCTCCTCCTTCTTTTCCTTTCCTCCTCTTAAAACCTTTGAAGACATCTAAAGTTCTGTGTCTCTATAGAAGGTTTTCTGAGAGACTGTATTCTTGTATGTAAGGGAGTGTCTGATGCAGACTGCCAGGTTTATGTGTGTGCTTTAACTCTGTGTTCTGTGTTGTGATTTGTGATGGCCATTTTGCTTTTTGTTAGAACTTGATTTTCTTTCCCTGTGCCTTGAGACCAGGGCTCTCAGGAACACTTATCTAGACCATCTCTAACTCCTGAGACTGAGGGAAAAAGGGGAAAAGTCTTTAAAAATTTTTATTTATTTCAACTTTTTTATAAACTAGTAAATTTTATATTGTAATATCTAATTCATCACCAAACTTAGAATATAAAGCTAGATCTCGCACTGTGTCTAAATATGTCTTGGTATGTCCTTGTCTCTGGGTAATATTTTTTAGGTTAATTGGTAGATGAGCTCTATTTAATTGGCTTAATAAAAAGGTAAGCGCTTACAAATCAAATAATTCTAAATTAAACAATAAATTCCAGGTTCAGGTAAACTTAGAAATATTCAGTATTAAATACCTGATATTAATGTTTGTTTGTTGACCTATCTAATATGGACATGTCTTAGAAAAATTAACATCTAGTAAAATATTTTCATTATGCCTAGGTTTATTATAAGTTAAATATTGTTATATTGTAATATCTGTTACAAGTTTGTCAGCAAAGAAAGTACCTCAAGTAAAGAAACTTCAAAAAAAAAAAAAAAGGTAAATGAGATATGAGCTTTTGAACTTTATTAAGATTAAAAATGTCTGTCTAAAACAGTTTCTCTAGATTTTGGTAACCTAAATTTCTAAAGTTGTGCTAAACTAATAACAGAAGTTTATTAAATAGGTAGGTCATTTCCAAATAAAATAAGATTCTGAAACATTCATACTGAATACTAACTTACAGAGAAACTAAAGATTTTAGACTATTAATAAATAATGTTTGATGCCATCCTGAGATGTTCATTAGAATTTTTTAAAAAATTATCACTGGTATTTATGTTCACCAATCTATAGAATGCTAATATAAAGGTAAATTCTTGGTTGCTTAAAGAAAGTAGGATGTGTGTGTTCAGTAAAAAAGGTATGAAAAATAAAGTTACATTTTATGAAGGGAAAAGGAAGTAAGTCTGACTTACAGGTGGCTGTTTCAGGATGGGAGAACAAAGTAATGGGTACAGAAAGTGTTAAGAAGGTTTGATGGAAAGTACACTCCAAGGGAAGAGTTTTGTGCGTAAATACAAGTTTTCTTGAGACGTTGAACTGCCTTTGATAATGGATTTTAAGTTTCTTTACCTCTGAAGTGATCTGTTCTATGTTTACCTTTAAAATCTTTTTTACTTTGGCTAAGTAAATATATTATTTCACAGTGATCTATATGATTCTACCTGACAGAGTACTATAAACCTTTTTGATATTTATTGACAAAACTGCCTAAATAGCTTGACTTCTAGCTGACTTTGGGATGCTTCAGAGGGCCCTTGAGACATCCCAAAGAGCTATTAAACTACCTGAGTTCATTTGACATGCTAAATTGCATGGGAATTATTGTTGGAGGAGTGATAAATCTTCTCAGGTTATATTGTATGGTTGATGATATAGATATCCCAGAAATTATGTGAAATTCATGAAAATCTGATATGTCCTGGTAAAATGTCGTCAGTTATAATTTTAGTTATTACGTTAAAGTGTTACAAGTCACAGCAATGACCAGGCCACTTTGTCAATTACAATTTAATTAGATTTTAAACATGCTTTGTATGATTTCACTCTCATGCCTTTAAAAAAAAATACTGCTAGTTCTTCAAGATTTATAAAAAGACTTTTCTAAGATTAACTGAAAAATTTTGTTTGTTTGCTATCCGGTAAATTGGTAACAGACTGGAATTTAGTATACTCTCTATGTTAAGAGAACAAAGTTTTCTTAGAATGAATCTTTCAATAACAAATTATGAATTTCTTTGCCTTTAAGTGATTTATATTTGTTTTTAAAATCTTTTGATACTTTAGTAAAGTAAATAAGTGTTATTTAAGATTATCATACATATAAAAGCTCATTCTGCTTCTACAAAAAATAACCCCTCACTGTTAGACTTGTGCTATCTTAATGTCTTAAAACTGACAACGCCCCTGCTTACACTTCTAAATCTTTTCAAGCTTAAATACTGGGGAAACGTCAGCCCAGAAAGCAGAATTAACAGCCGTGATAGAGGCTTCAAAGAGTTTTCAGACCAGGCTTTTAATTTATTTTCTGACTCGCAGTATGTAGTTAGGTTGTTTCCTCAAGTTAAAACGGCTGTTTTGCCAGAAATTAAAACCACAATTTTTATATTGTTATCTACCCTTCAACAGCAAATTTGGAAAAGGTCAAAGCAATTCTATGTTGAACATATAAGAGCTCATTCTAATTTACCTGGACCCCTCCATACGTTTAACCAAGAGGCAGATTTGCTAACCCGAACCATAGTGGCCAGTGCTTTTGAGGATGCTAAAACCTCACATGCTATGCATCATCAAAATGCAACTGCCCTTCGATAGCAATTCCACATTCCTAGAGAATCTGCACGCGAGATCGTTAGGACATGTCAACTTTGCCCTATTTCAGTTCCCACTTTGCCTTTTGGGGTAAATCCCCGTGGCTTACTACCTAATGTGCTTTGGCAGATGGATGTAACACATGTTCCTTCTTTTGGAAAACTATCCTTTGTGCATGTTACTGTAGATACCTTCTCCCATGTCATTGTGGCTACTGCCAGAACGGGAGAAGCCTATAAAGATGTAGTTCAACATCTTTTTGCCTGTTTTTCCTATTTAGGAATGCCAAAATAAATTAAGACAGACAATGCTCCAGCTTATACATCTAAGTCCTTTAAAAATTTCTGTGCCCAATTCGGTATATCCCACCCTACAGGAATTCCTTACAATCCCCAGTGACAAGCAATTGTAAAAAGGATACATCAGACACTTAAGATACAAATTTCTTTTTTTTTAGGGAGAGATAAAGGGCTTTCCAGAATCTGTTAGATTTGATTACCTTTACCTTGAAATAACCCTCAGGCTGAAGAGGCATGTTTTGGGGTGAGAAACTGCTCCCCTTCAATACAAAATAATTTACCTTGCCCCCCAAAGGACACTGAAAAGGGATAAATGCTTGATCTCACTTAGTAACTTTTCACAGAAAAGACCTTGGAAAAGACCTGATGCCGGGAAAGATAGAAAGCAAGAAGAGAAGGGGACAACAGAGGACAAGACAGTTAGATGGCATCATCAACTCAATGGACATGAGTTTGAGCAAGCTCTGGGAGATGGTGAAGGACAAGGAACTCTGGCATGCAGCAGCCCATGGGGTTGCAAAGAATTGGACATGACTGAGCAACTGAACAACAACTCTTTTCGCAATTCCCTTTCTCCCTCCCACTCACAACCCACAGAATACTGCTTTGCACCCATAGTTCTCAGGTCTGCTTAGGGACCCTGACTCTTTGTAATGCAAATTTAGTAAACTCTGCTGTTAAGGTCTTACCCTTGCCTCTCCCTGACATTCCGGCTCAACTCCATCACAAAAGTTCAAAACCAGTCTGGCTGGGATTTGCTCTCCACAAATGGGCACAAATTTCTAAATTACAGGAAGGGCAGTTCAAATGCAGTTCTCCACAGCACGTCTTGCAGCATGCCCTCTTTGTGCTCAATAACCTTAATGCTAATCAAGCCGGTTTAACAGCTAAGTTCCGTCACTGGAACCCAGAACAAAAAGATATGAAACCTCTAGTAGAGTGGAAAGACCTCCTTTCCAGACTATGGAAGGGACCTGATCCCTTGCTAACCAGTGGGCGAGGGTGTGCTTGTATTTTCCCCCAGGGTGCTAAGTAGCCAATTTGGATCCCAGACAGACTGATTCCCCACGTCGCAGTCCCCCAGACATCGGGTTCCCCCATTGCTTTGACCACAAAAGAAGAAGGACACTCCTCTGCCCCTGCCTCCGCCGCCCACCTAGAAGGTCCAGCAGACTCTGAAACAACCAGCAATGGAGATCCCAGAAGAACAAATGGAAACCACCAGGACGTCCTGCGCGGGCAACTCAACAAGCCTCCATACCCACATGGGGACAAAGTAAGTCACTCTGTCATCAGGCACAGGGAATAGCTTCCCTGCAGCGATCTTCAGCCTCTCCCGAAAGGGTTTTTATTGCCATGCTTGCTTTACTGTCTTGTCAGGCAAGTGCTACCTCTTCTACTTCAAAAAAATACTGGGCGTATTTCCCTGATCCCCCGACCTTCCAAGTAGTTATTTGGAATAGCAACCCTATACGGGTCAACACAGACCAGCCTCATCTCTTGGGAGGATCCTATACTTCTTATGATAAAGATCACTACCCCATCAATTTTAACTATACTTTTAGGGGATTAACGGATGATCTTCCCCTTTGCTTTAACTTCCCCCATAGTCATACAAGTGATCTCATCACTCCCTCTAAGGAGGGGTGTATTAGAGCCTCCAAGAAAGCAATTCTGACAGATCCTCCAACATCAAAATTTTCAGACAAAACAGGAGATCGGCTGGTTTGGATATTACAGGCCCATATGCCTGGGGTCCTTGACCCCTATAAATCCTTGTTCCTTAATGCTCCACCAAAATATCCAAATTGTATTGATGTTGCCCCATCAGATGTCATATGGAAAACTATAGACAACTGCCTTGGATATCTGGTATGGAAATCTTGTACTTATAATTCAAAAATAGATTATAGAATACTGGGAGGCAGAAACTATTCGGTTCAAGACTGGAGCAATCCAAATCCAAGTCAGAATCTAGGATCTGTTTCTGATCATGTCAGCAGGTTTAGCAATTGGAAAGGTGATCCCCTCCCTTGGCCATTGGTGCCCAGCAGATGGCATTATAATCAATTTGTTCCCCCCATGTTGTCCTATACAACTAAGGGCGAAACCTTTTGGCAACCAGAAATTTGGAGAGCCCTTGCTCCCACCTCCATTGTTACTTTAACTCGGCCAGAAAACAATTCCACCTATTCTGTGCTGGCTTGTTTACCCTCCCCTTACTTTTTTTTTTTTTGTTTGTTTGTTTGTTTACTAATGATTCAAAAAGACTTCATATACAAATGAATTATTCAGGTGGACCAAATATAGTCTACTGTGAACCATGCATGCTCTCATCCTATTCAACCCCTCAATATAATATTTGCTCTTTTGTGGTGCTGCAACGTCCACCTTATCTTATGGTGCCCGTCACAGTGAATGCCTATTGGTATGACAATTATGGTTTAGCCGTTCTGCAACAACTACAAGATTTAATGCGTTCCCAACGGTTTGTAGGACCACTTATTCTAGGGATTTCAGCTTTGATAACAGCAATTACCTCTGTCACTGTGGCGGCGATATCCTTGACTCAACAAATACATACTGCTCAATATGTCAATGATATGTCAAAAAATGTTTCTTTAGCTCTAGCTATGCAAGAGATTATAGATAGGAAATTAGAAGGAAAAATAGATGCCCTAGAAGAAGCAGTCATGCATATTGGAACTGAGTTGCAGGCTTTAAGGGTAAAGTTAGCGTTATCTTGTCATGCCGACTATCGGTGGATCTGTGTAACGCCCCTAAAAGTAAATGATACAGATTACAATTGGAAACAGATTAAAAATCATATTTCAGGTGTATGGAATAGCTCCAGCATTAGTTTAGATCTTGAAAAGCTTCACGGTCAGATAAAAACCTTAGAACATTCCCGCCTGGACTTTACTGCTGCAGGAGCTGCTAATGATTTTTTTCATACCTTTTCTAACTTTATTACTGGAAAAAATATCCTATCAACTATTTTCAGTTACGCTGCTGTAGCAGCCCTTGTTTTACTTTTCATTATAATCCTTCCTTGCATTGTCAGAACTCTCCGACAGAGCACTCAGAAGCTTGCGGCTGAGATCCATCTGGCTGTCTTAAAAAGTTAAAAAAGGGAGAGATGCCGGGAGCCAACACACGAGACCCTACCCCTAAAAAGGCCATAAGGGAGAAAACCTGACGGGCAAGGTTTTCAGGGGTTTCGAAAAGGCCAGCTCACGAGATCCCACCCATGACAAGGTCATGAGGAGAAAGCATGGCAGGCAAGGCAGATCAGGTTTTCAGGGATTTCGAAAAGCTGCCCCTGGAGCTCACCTTAAAGATAATATCTGTCTTTCTGATGCCTGCCTCAATGGACTACTCCCTAATTTCTCTGACACAGGCAGGAAGGCCTTCCCCAATCTCTTCCCAAATAAGAATCAATTTAGAACTTTAATCAATAATTTTCCCAGGTGGTGGGATTTTATGAGATTATCCAGGGTGAAAGGAGTGTTTTAATTTAAACTCCTTTGCTGGTAGTTTGTTAGCCAAATGCATTTATGCCCTTGGTACTAATATGCATGATTGCTTATAATATCCTAATCATAAAATAGCATAAAGAATCTGATTATATAAAAGCCCTAATAGATATAGAGCCCTTTTAAGGGGTAAAGGAGTCCTATTAGAAAACATAAGAAAAATTATTCTATAGGTGGTTATTGGGTTGTGATTTGCTTGTTGTGTTTTTCTTGCTGTGTTTTTCTTTTTAATGTGCTAAGGTTGTGTTATAGAAACCATTGTTAATATAGTTAAAGATCTAGAGAAATAAGAACTTAGCCCTAGTGTGGTAACAATGAGATGGTTGCTAATTGTCAGTCAGGAGTGCTAGGCAGAAGCTGCCTCACCGAAGCCGCAGAGTCAGTATGGGGTAAAGTTCTTAGATAAACACAACTGACAACTTTTGCAGAAAGATTAATTTTTGTATTAACAAGATTTGACTATTCTTAATATTTCATATAAATGGTTCATTTACTTTGTAGCATGTATCAATACTTAGTTCTTTTTTATTACCAAAAATATTCTATTTTATGAATTTACTATATTGTATTTATCCACTTGCCAGTTGGTGGATTTTCAGATTATTCCTCTGATTTTTTTTGTGTTGACTCAACTGTGGATATTGTCAGCCGTTATGGGGCTGCATTCAGCTGGGAATTTGGCAGGGGCTCCTTAGTTCTCCATGCCGCTTTCTCCACGTTGTATCTCACTCTCCATGAACCCTCTCTATCCATGAACAGGATAGCTTGGACTTCCCTATCCATAGAGACTGAGGTCCAAGAGAGGGAGTGCCACTTCTTAAGGGCTAGGCAACACCCACATGGTTTCTGCCACATTCTACTGGTCACAGAGGTGACAAGGTCAGATTTAGAGACAGGAAAAATAGGCTACATCTTTTGATGGGAGGGATGATATGTGTGTAATTGACGGGTAAGGAATGTGGGTTACATCTTTGGATTCTATCTGCCACACCCGCATTTATCAGTCATTTTAAAATTAGGTGGGGCCATCTGACATTGTGGACAATGGGCTGTTGGCAAAAATGACATATTTCATTTCCAGGCTAAAGCAAAGAAAAACCTGCAAGATACTCCAGGTGTGTTATCTCTTCTGCAACTAAGAAGGCCTCATGGTGTAATTACTGTGACTTGCTCCATTATTTTGCAATCCCCAGACCTGCAACTGCCTTTGCATTAGCAAACAATAAACCTGTGCTGTGATAAGCCACTTAATTTGGAAGCTGTTTGCTAGGGGAACATAACGGAGCTCATTCTGATGAAAATGTATTGCTTAGGTCCTTACCTCACTTCTAAACCCATTACTGCTGCTGCAGCTTTGACCTCATCTACTGAGCCTGCCTTCGTGCCATTGCTTCTGCTTCTCTGGATAAACTTGTTTAATATAGCTTGACTCTGGGATCTTCCACCCTTAGTGGTTGGTGTACCTGGCTTATTGGTCTTGGATTTCCCCCTTGGACCTGTTGTAGGGTCATAGTGAACAGAGGGATCTGCTTCAAAGTTAAAAATTGAAGGTCCTCATGACCTCAGCTAGGCTTAACTGCAAAAAACTGTAGGCAAAGGGGAGATGTCTAGAAATTTTTAATTTAAAGAGTGATTTGGGGAAAAAGACTTGAAGAATGAATGGTTTGCTCATAAGAGCAGAGTATATGGCTCTGACTTTGTGACTGATAATAAAAAAAAATGCATATATTTGGTTTTCATCTCCATTTCTGGCATAGAGCTCTAAGACCCTTGGAGTTTCTTAAGTGATGAGAAGGATACAGATATCTTCTGTTATGCAAATAAGGTGAAATTTGAGCCCCACCTAGGGATGGGGGCTGGTTGCTGGGAGAACCAACGCTGTGATTAGAGGGTTGGAACTTTCACTCCCGCCTCTCTTGACCCTTAGGGAGGGGAGAGGGGTTGGAGGTTGAATCAACCAGTGATCAATGATTTAGTCCATAAAGCCTGTGTAATGAAGCCTCCAAAAACCCCCAAAGGACAGGGTTCAGAGCTTCTGGGTTGGTGACCATGTGGAGATTTGAGAATAGCATTCTCAGAGAGGGCGTAGAAGTTCTGAGCCTTTCTCCCATACCTTGCTCTGCGTATTTCTTCTATCTGGCTCTTCTTGAGTTATATCCTTTCATAATAAACTGATCATCTAGTAAGTAAAATGTTTCTCTGAGTTCTGTAAGCTGTTCTAGCAAATTAATTGAACCCAAGGAAGGAGTCAGTGGAACCTCTCATCTATAGCAAGTAAGTCAGAAGCACAGATAGCAATCTGCACTTGCAACTGATGTCTGAAGTGGGCAGAGGGGGAAGTCTTGTCAGACTGAATCTTTAACCTCTCACTAGATAGCATCAGAATTGTGTTTAATTGTAGGACACCCAATTAGTGGTGCTTGGCAGTGTGGGGAAACCCTCCTCCGCCTACTAGAATTGGGTGCAGAATTCTCTCTTTTTTTGGTGCAAAATTCTTAACGGCAGAGGAGTGAGGCTGAAGAAAGTGAGATCAGTTAGGGAAATGGCAGTGTAACTGTTACTGCCAAAGTCAATAATTAAATTTACATTATATAATGTTTTATAGCTGAACTTAGATCATTTATTATTAATCATCATAATTCTATACGATAGTCATTGTTGTCTTTTCAGCTGGAATACCAAGGTTTGGGGATGCTGGTGATTTGCAGTTACTAATAGGCAAAGCCAGTACATTCATCAGTTCATTCATGCAATCTTCTTTAATACAAATCCCTTTTCAGAATCCTGGCACACACAAACAAGGATGATATTTGCATGGCATTACTGAGGGAGGTGCTCCTTAGTATTGCCAATAGAGGACATTCTGGTGGTGGGCATTATACCTAAAGTCTTTTGCTAAGATAATAACTGAGAATAGGGAAGCCATATAAATAATATTCAAATATAATTTTAATTGAAGTGAACATTTAAGTGGTTATGAAATATGGTTTTAGCTTTTGTATCATTATAAAAAATTACAGCCCTCAGGCTCTCCTGGGACACCTGTAACCTGTTTACACTCTACAAAGGTGCTAAGTTACAGGAGCTGGGAAACTCTGGGCAATGCACTGCCCTGTAAGCTGAGAACACAGGGATGAAGGAGACAGAATGTTTACCCACAAGAATTATGTCTAATAGGCAGAACCCAACAAAATGATTATTACGATGTAGTTTAATAAATCTGATGACAGAAGTGTATCTAGGGTACAACCTAACCCAGGCTAAGGGAGTGGAGGTATACTAATCATTTCTTTTCTTTTGTTTCGTTTTTCTTTTTTCACAGAAGGGAGTGTTGGGACTCAGGGCAGGCTGCCCCCAGATATGCCAAAATGGCATATTGATTATTTTGAATGGAAGATACTTAAGGAAAGGTCAATGCAAGAGGAATGCCCTGACCTTCCTCTCTGTCTCCTTGAAAGTAGAAAATAAATTTCCCATGTGAAAGGTACCCTCCTTGCACCTGGAGATATAAGGATACCCTTATCAACAGAGTTAGTCATATTGGGGCCAAGAAGTGTGTATAAACAAACTGCTACTTGAGTAATCTCTGTAGATTCTTCACTAGGTAAGCACCCAAAGCCTATGTTTGTCTTATCAATTCCTCACTAAAAAGTCTAAAAAACTGCTTTATAGGTACCATTCCTGGGATCTCTGTGCACACAAATTTGTTTTTTTCCCCTCTTGTTAATTTGTCTTGTGTGAATTTAACTACTAGACCAGTCAAAATAACTTGAGAAGGGTGAGGGAAAGTTTCTCCCTCCCCAACAGTAACATTTATTTGAGGCTTAACATGAAATTTTACAAATAAAATTTATATAAACACAAATCCACATTCAGTCATAAGACAGATAACAAATGACAAGTAAAAACAAAGAAAATCAATTGGTGACTATGAAACCATGTAACTCAAATTGGGACTTGAACCAACGAGGCTGGGACTCAAATCCAGTCAAAACTCACAGTCTTCCTACGGAGATCATACACCTAGCTTCAGCATTTAATGAAGCCCAGTTTCTTGATGTCTCATTGCAGAAAGAATTCAGTGAGAAACAAAGTGACAGGTAAGAAGTGGTTTCATTTAGAGAGAAACATACTTTACAGAGTTGTGCTATCTCAGAAGGTGAGAGGCCCTGAAATATGGCATGGTTAGTATTATGGGCTGAGTGGTTTCATAAACTAATGAGTGGGAGAGTTATTTCAACTCTTTTGAGGAAGGGGCAGGGATTTCCAGGAACTGGGCCACCACCCACCTTTTGACCTTTGATGGTTGACCTCAGAATGGTCATGGCACTGGTCAGTCAGTCAGTTCAGTCACTCAGTCATGTCCGACTCTTTGGAACCCCATGGACTGCAGCACACCAGGCTTCCCTGTCCATCACCAACTCACATAGCTTGCTCAAACTCATATCGATCGAGTGGGTGTGCCATCCAACCATCTCACTCTCTGTCATCCCCTTCTCCTTCTGCCTTCAATCTTTCCCAGCATCAGGGTCTTTTCCAATGAGTCAATTCTTCACATCAGGTGGCCAAAGTATTAGAGCTTCAGCTTCAGCATCAGTACTTCCAATGAATATTCAGGACTGATTTTCTTTAGGATTGACTGATTTGATTTCCTTGCAGCCCAAGGGACTCTCAAGTCTTCTCCAGCACCACAGTTCAAAAGCATCAGTTTTTTGACACTCAGCTTTCTTTATAGGCCAACTCTCCCATCCATACATGACTACTGGAAAAACCATAGCTTTGACTAGACAGACCTTTGTTGGCAAAGTAACATCTCTGCTTTTTAACATGCTCTCTAGGTTGGTCATAGCTTTTCTTTCAAGGAGCAAGCATCTTTTAATTTTATGGCTGCAGTCACCATCTGCACTGATTTTGGAGCCCTCCAAAATAAAATCTCTCACTGTTTCCTTTATTTCCCCATCTATATACCATGAAGTGATGGGACCAGATGCCATGATCTTCATTATTTCAATGTTGAGTTTAAGCCAACTTTTTCACTCTCCTCTTTCACTTTTATCAAGAGACTCTTTAGTTTCTCTTCACTTTCTGCCATTAAGGGTGGTGTCATCTGTATATCTGCGGTTATTGACATTTCTCCCAGCAATCTTGATTCCAGCTTGTACTTCATCCAGCCTGGCATTTCGCATGATGTGCTTTGCATATAAGTTAAATAAGCGGGGTGACAATATACAGCATTGATGTACCTCTTATCCAGTTTGGAACTAGTCTATTGTTCCATGCCCAGTTCTAACTGTTGCTTCCTGACCTGCATACAGATTTCTCAGGAGGCAGGTCAGGTGGTCTGGTATTCCCGTCTCTTGAAGAATTTTCCACAGTTTGTTGTGATACACATAAAGGCTTTGGTGTAGTCAATAAAGCAGAAGTAGATGTTTTTCTGGAACTCTATTGCTTTTTTGATCATCCAATGGATGTTGGCAATTTGATTTCTGGTTCCTCTGCCTTTTCTAAATCCAGCTTGTACATCTGGAAGTTCATGGTTCATGTACTGTTGAAGCCTGGCTTGGAGAATTTTGAGCATTACTTTGCCAGCATATAAGATGAGTACAATTGTGCAGTAGTTTGAACATATTTTGGCATTTCCTTTCTTTGGGATTGGAATGAAAACTGACCTTTTCCAGTCCTGTGGCCACTGCTGAGCTTTCCAAATTTGCTGGCCCATTGAGTTGCAGCACTTTCACAGAATCATCTTTTAGGATTTGAAATAGCTCAGCTGGAATTCCACCACCTCCACTAACTTTGTGATGCTTCCCAAGATCCATTTGACTTCTCATTCCAGGAATATCTGGCTCTAGGTGAGTGATCAAACCATCATGGTTATCTGGGTCATTAAGATCTTTTTTGTATAGTTCTGTGTATTCTTGCCACCTCTTCTTAATATCTTCTACTTCTGTTAGGTCCATATCGTTTCTGTCCTTTATTGTGGCCATCTTTGCAGGAAACGTTCCCTTGGTATCTCTAATTTTCTTGAAGAGATCTCTAGTCTTTTCCATTCTATTGTTTTCCTCTATTTCTTTGCATTGATCACTGAAGAAGGCTTTCTTATCTCTCCTTGCTATTCTTTGGAACTCTTCATTCAGATGGGTATATCTTTCCTTTTGTCCTTTGCCGTTCGCTTCTCTTCTTTTCTCAGCTATTTGTAAGGCTCCTCATACAACCATTTTGCCTTCTTGCATTCCTTTTTCTTGGGGATGGTTTTGATCACTGCCTCATGTACAATGCTATGAACCTCCATCCATAGTTCTTCAGGCACTCTATCAGATCTATTCCCTTGAATCTATTTCTCACTTCCACTGTATAATTGTAAGGGATTTAATTTAGGTTATACCTGAATGGTCTAGTGGTTTTCCCTGGTAGGTATGTCATTTAGCTTGCTGATATGTTACAATGAACATATACTGAAGGCTTATGGCCTAGTGGAAGTCAACTTGTCTTCCATCTTGGACCTGTTTGGTTCTAATCAGCTTATGTCATGTCCTCAGGCTATGTCACTCTTTTAAAGAATGTGCTTTGCCCCCTTCCCTCCTGTTTCAATTATATGCAGTGGGACATAGTTTTGTCTTGTACAGTAGAAAATGTTTTACAAAATAATCATTTTAAATCAACAGAAGAACAATCATTAATACCTTAGCACCTACTCTTGCTTTCTCCAATGCCCCCGACTAGTATGGCTGGAACTTGTTTTGGTGATTGTCTCCTGCTTGAGATGCATTTCCATAAGTGCTCTGTTTGCCAATATCTGCATATTCTAGTCCATATCCAGATTTCCCATAGTTCTACACAGTATCTTCATACCACCCATAGACACAATAGTTTTGATCACCACTATAGGCACTAAATAAGGTTCTGAGACTCAGTTCCTGTGTGTGTGTGTGTGTATAGGCTTCCCTATACCAACAAGCAATATTTGGATGCCAGCAGAGTGTCTGAGCATTTGACTCAATTTTGACACTATCTGCCCAGAGATAGAATCAGATTCCACAGGTAAAGTGCTCAGTCCCACAAGCTGTAGTTGTTTGGTCACTAAGTCACGTCCGACTCTGTGACCCCATGGACTGCAGCAAGCCAGGCTTCCCTGTCCTTCACTATTTCCTGGAGTTTGCTAAGATTCATGTCCTTTGAGTAGGTGATGCTACCTAACCATCTTATCCTCTGCCACCCTCTTCTCCTTTTGCATTCAGTCTTTCCCAGCATCAGAGTGAGGGGCCACAAAAGGCAGAAACTGGGTCAATCAGGAGGCAGAGATAGTGAGGGGAAATTTTATGCAAGAGCCCTTATTGTGGTTTCCATAGGAAGAGGTAAAGCAGGACAGGCAGGTTTAGTATTGGCTAGTTTGAATAATTTCAGCGGGCTCTGGGGCAGAGGAGCTGTCTCTAGTTGTCTGGTTCCTGATCCTTGGTGATTGGGGCAGGTTGATAGTGTCCTGGAATGTGAGACCCTAATAGACAGGAGACTGAGGGTACCAGGTCTGTATTGGTTGGTTTGCACACGACAGGAAAGTTCACAGGCAAGTTGTTTGCTACCCTTAGGAATTAGCTAACCCTGACAGGGATAGTTCCTCCAGGGCAAGTAAGGCCCCCAAGAAGTCAAAATATTAAAAAATTCAAGGAATGGGCCCTTCTGCCATCATTTTAAACTCAACTCCATAAAATGCACCATCATCGCTGCTGCCTGGACTCAGGCTGAGCACCAGCACCCCCACCATGCATCATGTAAACAAGTATGATGACCCAGAAGAATTTGCAGAGGGCTATAAGATCAACATCAGTAAGGATCAGCAGGATGATAGTAAAATGTTTATTGGAGCCTTGAGTTGGTATATAAGCAAGAAGGACCTGACTGAATACTTATCTCACTTGGTAAGCTGTAGACTGCATAATCAAAACAGATCCAATTACTAGAAGATCAAGAGGACCTGGATTTGTGCTTTTCAGAGATGCTGCTAGTGTTAATAAGACTTTGGAAGTGAAAGAACACTAACTAGACGGCAAGTTGATAGACTCCCCCCGCCAAAGTCAATGCTTTAAGAGGCAAGGAATCTCCTAAAAAGATTTTTGTGGGTAGTTGAGCCCAGATACTTCTGAAGAACAAATTAAAGAATACTTTGGAGATTTTGGAAGGGTTGAAATATTGAACTCTCCATGATACAAAAATAAATGAAAAAATGAGGATTTTAAAAAAAATCACATATACAGATGAAGAGCCAATAAAGAAATTGTTAGAAAGCACATATCATCAAATTGGTTTTGTGATGAGTAAATTAAAAAAAAAAAAAAAGCACAACCCAAAGAGATGTACAAGCAGCAATAGCAACAGGAGGAAGGGGAGCTGCAGCTGGGGGACCAGGCGGTACGAGGATCATGGTGGGCATCAGGGCCAAACCCAAAACCAAATATTATGATGAAAGATATGGAAGTTACAAGAGTGCCTATGATATTGTGATTTATAGAAAATATACTTGATCATTCAGGTGATAATCAGAATATATGAGAAATATATATTTGGTCTTCATCCACAGTTTCTGTCTTACAGTTCTCTAAACCCTTGGAGTCCATTGAGTGATAAGAGCACTGGGATAACGTTTGGTCTCTTGTCCTCAGTTCCTGAAAATGCTTCAGGGAAAGCCAAAACAAGCTTGAGGAAGCAAAAACAGAGCCAGAGGAATCAGGTTCCCTGACTTCAGACTATACTACAAAACTATAGTCATCAGAACAGTGTGGTGTGACTGGCACAAAAATAGAAATATAGATCAATGGAACCATATCGAGAGCCCAGAAGTAAACCCACGCACCCATGGTCAATTAATCTATGATGAAGGAGTCATGACGACACAATTTTGAAAAGACAGTCTCTTCAACAAATGGTGGTGGGAAAACTGGACAGCAACATGGAAAAAAATCAAATTAGATCATTCTTTAATGCCATACAAAAAATAAGCTCAAAATGGATTAAAGACCTAGAGGTGAGACTGAGCACTATAAAACTCCTAGAGGAAAACGTAGGCAGAGCACTCCTAACATAGATGGCAGCAGTATCTTTTTTGATCTATTTTCTAGAATAATGGAAATAAAAAACAAAAATAAATCATTGGGAATTAATTAAGCCTAAAAGATTTGGCACAGCAAAGAAAACCATAAATAAAACAAAAAACAACCCACAGACTTGGAGTAAATATTTACAAATGATGTGACTGATGAGGGATTAGTCTCCAAAATCTACTAACAGCTCTTGAAGCTTAATATCATCAAAACAAACAGTCCAATCAAAAAATGGGCAGAAGACCAAAATAGACAGTTCTCCAAAGAATACATACAGATGGCCAAGAGACACATGAAAAGATGTTCAACATTGCTAGTTATTAGAGAAATGCAAATCAAAACTACAATGAGATATCAACTCACACCAGTAAAATGGCTATCATCAAAAAATTCACAAACATTAAGTGCTGAAGAGGGTGTGGAGAGAAGAGAACCCTCCTGCACTGTTGGTGGGAATGTAAATTGGTATAGCTACTATGGAGAATAGTATGGAGGTTCCTTAAAAAAAGCTAAAACTAGAGTTACCACATGCCTCTGCAATCCCACTCCTGGGTATGCATCTGGAGGAAAACATAGTCTGGAAGGATACATGCCCCCCAGTGTTCATTGCAATATGTTTACAGTAGCCAAGACATGGAAGAAACCTAAATGCCCATTGATAAAGGAATGGATAAGGAAGAAGTGGTACATGTATACAGTGGAATATTACCCAGCCATTAAAAAGAATGAAGTAATGCCATTTGCAACAACATGGATGTACCTAGAGATTGTGATATTGAGTGACAGAAGTAAGTCAGACAGAAGTAACTCGGACAAAGAAAAGTATGATATCCCATATCCCTTATATGTAGAATCTAAAAAGAAATGATACAAATACACTTATATACAAAAATAGAAACAGACTTTCAGACTTAAAGAACAAACTTATGGTTACGGGGGGGAAGGGTGGAGGGAAGGGATAGTTAGGGAGGTTTGGAGATCAGTATGTATAACCAACCTGACTGCTATTAACAAAGTACAACATGCTGAAGCTGAGGATGGAGACTGACTTCATTTTACTTCGTTTTAATGTAAGCAGACAGCTGGGTCATGGAAATGAGATACTGAGATTAAGAAATGACAACTGAGTCTCTTTATCATAGAAATTATATATATACATATAAACTATATATATATTTCTTTTTTGACTGCACTGTGTGGCTTGTGGGATCTTAGTTCCTTAACCAGAGATTGAACTCAGGCCCTCAGCTTGAAAGCTTAGAGTCCTCACCATTGGACAGGTAGGGAATTCCCTAGAAACTATATTTTATTCATCCTTTTTGTTATTTAGTTGCTAGGTTGTCCTACTGTTTTGTGACCCCATGGATCATAGCCCACCAGGCTCCTCTCTCCGTGGGATTTCCCAGGCAAGAATACTGGAGTGGGTTCCCATTTCTTTCTCCAAGGGATCTTCCCAACCCAGGGATCAAACCTGCATCTTCTGTGTCTCCTACATTGGCAGGTGGATTCTTTACCACTGAGCCACCATGAAAGCTCTTATTCATCTTATATCCTGGCATCTATTAGGACACCTTGTTCATAGAATATATACAGTAAATGCTCTTGTATAGAGCATGGCCTGGGGGGGAGATATAAACTCCTGGGTTAGGAAAAACATCTAAACAGGCCAGTTTGCTTGCAAAAACTCAGCCTAGACAGGAGATGGTGCAGCAAAGAAGAGTTAGGCTTCCCTGTATAAGACAACATTGGGAAGTTAATAATTGATGTCGGAGGTTAGCGAGAGGTCATTATAGCTCTGGGAGCCAGAGGCAGGGTCACTCTTCTGAGGGGGAAATTCAGCAGTAGGAAGTTCCTTGTTTCAGGGATGCTGAGGAACATGAGAACAGAGATGTCTAATGTCCCATATTTATTTACTTTTGGGGCTGGCAGTAATTCCTCTCTATTATCTCAAAAGCTTCAGTAGCAATCTCAACAACTGCCTTGGATTGGTGATGTTTTGCAGATAAAAGGGGAGGCTTCATACTTGGTCCTAAATACAGTGTAAGGATGAGAACTGTGTGGGAGGAGAGACGTGAGAGAATTCAGCAAGAACAGGAAGTCAGAGCCAGAGGTAGCCATGAGGGGTCCCTGGGAATCCCTTGAAATCTCAGAGAGGGCATGGGGTTTTTCCAGAGTATGTAGAGCAGGAAGCTGAGTCAGCAGATTTATTTTTTTTTTTTTTGTTCAATGAAAGTTGGAAGATTTGGACTTGGGGACATTCTGGCTAAAATGTGTTACATATTCATTTATTAAAACATACATTTAATAGTTTTTATTGAACACCTACAACATGGCACACACAGAGGGTAGAATAGTGAGTGAAAACAGATGTGGTCTCAGGGGTACCTTAGAGTGTTCTTCAACTCATGACTATATGGAGATGTCAAAGGGATCTATCCAATGAGACTGTCTGAAATATCACCCTTGAGAGAGAACCATGGTTTGAGATTATTTATAGACAATGAGTCATTAAGGATGTGTTTGTAAACTGACCTAAGCCAAATTGGTTGTTCACAGTTGCTACCAAGTTCTTTTTGGTAGGTGTAAGTGATCTTGATGATTTGAGGCAGTGAAGGCTACGGGTCTGCTTTTCCACAGCCTCCCCTGCTGAACTGATATACTAAAAGGAAAGCAAATCTCAAACTGAAATCTACCATACTATTTATTATGGAAGAGGTGCAAACCAAATATACAACTTGTTTTTTGGAGCTCAGTGAAGTAACAGCACTCTGCATTTAGGCACTTCAGGTTCACTAGAGCCAGATGTGACAATATTCTATTGCAGGACTAAGCATTCCTTTTAATTGGATCAGGATCAGACTCCTCCTTTAAATGGCAGAATGCAAGAGTCTCAGGCTGAAGGCATACTGCCAATCATCAGGTCTGTATAGCATTTCTAGCCCTTCCTCTAAGAGGAACATCACTCATTACCATTTCTTTTTTCCCCCAAACTTTAAACTTTTTATTTTGTATTGGGGTATAGCTGATTAACAATGCTGTGGTAGTTTCAGGTAAACAGTGAAGGGACTCAGCCATACATAGACATGTATACCCTTCTCCCATCCAGGCTGGCACATAAGCTTGAGTAGAGTTGCATGTGCTACACAATAGGTCCTTGTTGGTTTTCCATTTTGTATATAGCAATGTGTACATGTCCTTCCCAAACTCCCTAACTATTTCTTTAGCTGTCAGCAACCATAATTTCATTTTCTAAGTCTGATTCATCACCATTTCTTTGGTTAGGAACATCACCAAAGAAAAAAATGTTTATCATCTCTTATGCCAACTAAAGACTTTTCTTGGGTAGATTCAAGGGAAAGATAGTTCAAGCTCTAGTTAAAACCCTTGGGTAGTTCCAGAGTGGAGACTCCTCAGTATCTTTCAAGTAATAACCTATCACAACTTTTTTAACTGTCACAAAACATACATAACATAAAGTATACCATTTTAAAGTATATTAAGTATTTAAGTAGAACAGTGGTTACCAGGGGCTGAAATTAGGAGGGAGAAATAGAGGTCATTGTTTAATGAGGACAGGATGGGATGATGGAAAAGTTCTGGAGATGAACAGTGATGATGGCTGCACAACATTATTAATATATTTAATGTCTTTGAACTACATACTGAAAGTGAAAGTGAAGTCTGACTCTTTGCGACCGCATGGACAAAAAAGCCTGGTAGGGACACAGACTGCCTCCGCCGCAGGAGTTATGGCCCTACCAGAGTCTTTTTTTGAGCCTCCTGTAGGAGGCGATCAGAAGTCCTTTTTGGCCAGTCTTTCTCCATAACTCTGCCTGTTCAGGCGCTAAGAGGTCTCCCTTGCCTGGGGTCCTTCTCTGTTGTTCCGCGTGTCAGGCACGTGGAGTGGTCCCCCGGCTGGGGTCCTACTCTATAGATCAGCACATCAGTCACTTAAAGGAGCACCCTGGCTGGGGTCCTTCTCTGTTGTTCCGCGTGTCAGGCACGTGGAGTGGTCCCCCGGCTGGGGTCCTACTCTGTAGATCGGCACATCAGTCACTTAAAGGAGCACCCTGGGTGGGTCCTACTCTAGTTCAGTGCCTCAAACATTTGGTGGTCAAGCCTGTCTGTTGTTCAGCTGCCGATGCTGGCGTGTGGTGAGGGAGAGGCCATGGTGGTGACTCCACCCCCTACGCGTGACTCAGCAGCATCGCCTTGCTTCCATCTCTGCCTGGCTTTCCCCCACAGGCATTTCCCACCACAATCTCCTCCCTCACATCCCCTCGATCCGTTTCTCCATAGTCAACAGCAGCCCTCGCCCTGGGATTGCTCCACATTCCCTAAACTCCAGCTCCCGGATGCTGTGCCTTTCCAGGGGACCTGTGTCCCTGTCTGGGGTATGTATGGCTGCGGCAAGGACTGTCTGATTTTCATTCCATTTAGGCTACCACAGATCAGCTGTTTCACTCTCAGCCTTAAATGTTTCTCCTCTGACTCAGATGCCCTGATGTGGGGATCGGACCCCTGCTTCAGTTCCCCTACCCACCAAGGGCAGGTCCAGTCCTACTAACACTCCTGTTTTTCCCCCTAGTTCCTTCATCCTACTGAGTATTGCGTGGTTCTATATATTCTTCTCTGCTAGTCAGGTAAGCATGTCCGCTCTGAGCTGGTGTTCTGTATGCACTTCTGTGTCTGAAGGTGTATTCCTGATGTTTCCATGGAGAGAGATGTATTCCATGTCCATCTACTTCTCTGCCATCATCTCCTCCATCACTTTAGTTTTTATAAATATTTAATATTGCAGAATAGCTCTTTAAAATTAGTTCTGCTAAAATTTTGTTATATTGCCAGAGAAATGTCTTGAAATTTGAGTGTACACCACCATGATAATTTATAGTATGGGTAGGCATTGACTTTAAAAACTAAAGGACCAATTGGTGATCCCTGGAAACAGGGACGTTTTGGGCAATGGTGGCATCCCCAGATCCTACTGTCATCTGAGCCCTCTTCTCTCCTCTCAAGCCCACAAGCCATTAGACACAAAGCCATAAGACTTCCAGCAAGAATGGCCCACCTCTGAAGGTGTGGGTGCCTCCTGGGAATTTTGCAATTCTCATAACACATCAGTTATATGTTATGAACACAATAGAAATATTACTAATGAAGAAGATATTTAAGACAAAAGAACATAAAATAATTTTTTTGCAATCAAGAGGGCCCAAGTGGAATAACTAGCCTTGGGAGGTAGAGAATTAACTCACAAGCAGAGGCCAGATTCATTGATTTGATAATAATATACTGAGATTTTACCCAGACCAAGTCATGTGATAAATTCCAGAAGGAGGCAGGTAGATTTGGAAACAGAGGGGAATAACATTAATGCTTTATTCTTGTCAAGATCAGGGGTTGGCAAACCATTGCCCATGACCTGTTTTTTTTATGGCCAGTGAGCTGAGCATGGGTTTACATATTTAAAGGTTGGGAATTCTCTGGTGGTCCAGTGGTTAGGACTCACTGCCAAGGGCCTGGGTTGGGGAACTAAGATCCTGCAAGCCATGTGGCATGGCCGGGGAGGCAGAAGTGATTACCATTATTTCTAAATTATTTTCTTGGTTTAGTAAAACTCAGAGCAAGATTCCACAAAGTCACCATTTTTCAACTTCATTAATAATCAAAGAAATGTTGATGACAAGTTTGCTTTTAAAAAAAATTGAAATTGACAAAAACATGATAAATCATAGTTTCTAGTAGTGAACTCAGCTCATCTTTCCAATCCGTTTTCCCCCTTTCTTCTAATGTCAGTACAAAATATTAAAATTTTCAGACTCCTTAGTATCTAGAGTTGCTATGATACAAGTGCTAGTGAGTAGAAGTCTAAATGTTCTTTGTTCATCCTTTATTCTTCTTTATCCCTGGAAACAGATGGGATGATTGGAGAGACAGTAGCCATTCTGTGATCAGGAGGATGGAAAAAAATTATGTGCAATAGAAGATGAGGTAGGAATATCAAAGAAATCAAGTATCCTCTTGAAGTAGTTGAGTTTCACACTAGTCCTTCATTGCCTACCCCTGGAATTTTTATTTTGTGATAAATAAATCCACTGAATTATTTAAGATGCTGTGATGGGTTTTTCTATTTTTTGCAGCCAAATACAATCCTTGACAAAAGGTTCACAAAATGGACTCTTGGGAATTCCCTGGTGGTCTAGTGGTTAGGACATCATGCTTCCACTGAAGGGGGCATGGGTTCTATCCCTGGTTAAGGAACTAAGATCCCTCAAGCCACACAGTGAGGTAAAAAAGAAAAAAAAACAAAAAACAATGGACTCTTTTAGGACAGATTTTTAGTTGCCAGAGGAGGAATGGGGTGGGAAAGTGAAATAGATGAAGGGGATTAAGATGTACAAATTTCCAGCTATAAAAAAAGTAAGTCATGTGGATATAATGCACTTAGTCATGGGGATAAAATGTAGGGAATTTGTTAACTTTGTGATGGTACCTAGACCTACTGTGATGACCATATTGCAGTGTACATAAATGTTGAATTGCTATGTTGTATACCTAAAACTAATATAGTATGTCAATTATGCCTCCTAAAAAAAGAGAAATAAATGGACCCTCTAATTCTCTACAGGTAGAAACAAAAATTGGCAGAAAGTTCCAGGTGGACAATACATTAAAAAATTTCATAAGTGTATTTAGTCCAAATCGTGGTTCCTGAAATTCACCTGGCCCTTAGAAATTTATTCATATATCAGAGTCTTAGTTTTTTTTAACTGAATACAGGTCATACAGACATTAATAATGTACAGATAATAATAGTAGAGTCCTCACTTGTTTTTATAAATAATAAATGAAATAGCATTACAGCCCTTAAAAGAGTTCCTGGATTGTGATAACTGCTTGACACTTGTTAACCATTATTATAGTCTTAAGAGTTTTGAAAAGTCTCCTTCAATTCAGTTTTACTCAATTATTAAAAAGAGATTTTTGGGATACTTTTGCTGAATAATCACTATACTATGAATTGTGGTAAACTCTGAAACAGATGAAACAATATGTTCATTGAGTTGTAGAGCACAGTGGGATGGAGGGTGAAGTCAAGGGAATGGCAGGGAGAGACATACACGTAAGCAAATTATTCAAACACCATGAGTACACTTTTCTCCTATACAATCTAAGAGATTAATGCATTAAAAACATTATTAGTTTAAGTTTTAGGACACACAATGTATAAAGCTGTAATTTTGTGACATCAGCAACAGAAAGGGGTGGGGGCAGAGCTTTAAAGAAACAGCGTTGTATAATACTGAAGTTAAGCTGTTAAAATTCAAATATGGCATTATAACTTTAGCAGATTACATGTAATCTTCATGTTGAGCACAAATTAAATAGTATAGAATATACACAAAAGAAAATGAGAAAATAATTTAAATGTTCCACTACAAAAAAATTACCAGCTGAACACAAAGGAAGACAGTAATGAGGTGATGAGAAAGGAAAAATCTCTTTTTCTTTTTAGTTGGAGGAGATTTGCTTTACAATGTTGTGTTGGTTTCTGCCATCCAACAACGGAGAAAGGAAAACCTGTAAGGTATACAGAAAACAAAACAAAACGAAAGGAGTAAATCCCCCCTCGTCAGTAATTACTTTAAATATAAATGAATTAAATTTTCCAATAAAAAGACAGAGATGGCAGAATGGATTAAAAAGTCATGATCAGGACTTCCCTGGTGGTCTAGGGGTTAAGAATCTGCCTGCCAATGCAGGGGACCTGGGTTCGATCCCTGGTACTGGAAGATACCACATTCCATGGAGCAGCTAAGCCTGTGTGCCACACCTACTGAAGCCCACACACCCAGAGCCTGTGCTCCACAAGCGAAGCCACCACAATGAGAAGCCCGTCAGCATGAGGAGGAAGTAGCCCTTGCTCGCTGCAGCCAGAGAAAGCCCATGCACAGCAACAAAGACCCAGCACAGCCGAAAGTTAAAAAAAGTCATGATCCAACTCCATGATATCTCCAAGAGACTCACTTTAGATCTGAAGATGCAAATAGATTGAAAGTGGATAAAAGTGAAAGGCAGGAAAAAGACATTCCATGCAAATATTCATACTGAATCAGGCAAAATAGATTAAAAAAAAAAAACCAGTAGCAAGAGACAAAGGACATTATACATTTATAAAGTTCAGTACAGCAAAATGATACAGCAATTATAAACATTTATACAACTAATAACATACCACTATAATATATAAAGCAAAGATGGACATAACTGAGAGATAGTTCTACAATAGGCATGCAACCCCAAAGGGAAAGAAGTGGGAAACTTAATAACCAAACCAGAACAGCCCCAGAATTCTCCTTCCAAAGAGCAGAGGAACTTTCCCTTCTCTCTCCCTCCTTTCATGAGCTTCTTGGAGTGAAGAATTCCCTGTTAAGTTGGGATCCTTTCCTTGTTTTATAAAGTCTCTAGGGATTGCTGCTGGGTCTTTTAGGAGGAAAAGCCAGTGGTGCCTCTGACCACGTATTTCGCCCCATGGAGATGAAGATGGGTTTTCTCAGGACTAGACCAGGCTCAACACAGAATCATAACTTAGGACTTGTCACAAAGTTTATTTACTTCTATGGGAAACAAGAAAAAGTTGTTACAAAATTAAAAAAAAATTTCTATTAAAAATTAAAAAGCAAAAATAGAACATCTGTTATCAGTATTATTTTACATGAAAGGTATTTTAACAACACCAAAATAGAAGGGCCATAATCACAGAGTAAATGTAGTTTTTTAGCTTGAATATATCTAGTTCCATAGAAAACCTATATTTTTGTTCTTATATTTTTTATGTTGTATGCCTAACACTGTCATGACCTGCCCCAAACTTCAGATGGCAATTTGTGAATCTTTGATTTAGTACAAACCCCTCTCATGATCAAACAGTGTGACATTATTCATACTCTGGAGACAGTGAGCTCTTCAAGAACAAATTTTTATCTCCCTTTTCCAGTGACAAACTCAACTGCTTCCTTGTATGTAATTTCATAATTTTAAGACAAGCTTTTATTATGTACCTGATTTCATTGCATTTCAAATATTTATTTATCTTTTATGCAATTCTCAAGAAAACATTGGTTGTTTCCCTTGTTTGCTAAGGTAACATTTTCTATTTTGAGGACATGAAGGAAATGAATTACTCAATAAGTCCGGGTGAACTAACATAAAAAAGAGTTCTTAGATGTATAGGGGTAAGAATTAAATGAGTTGCAAGAATGGACCATAACTAGGCCTAAAACCTGGGTTTGCCAGCAGGATGTAGTGACAAACAAGCTTTCAGTATCCAAGTACACTGTTGTATTCTGTAAGACTGAAATGCTGCTGCTGCTGCTAAGTCGCCTCAGTTGTGTCCGACTCTTAGCGACCCCATGGACTGCAGCCTACCAGGTTCCTCCATCTATGGGATTTTCCAGGCAAGGGTAATGGAGTGGGGTGCCATTGCCTTCTCCAGACTGAAATGCTAGTGTAGGGTAAAACCAAGATGGGGTTTTAAGTGAAAAATGGGTATGATGGCAATTTTTTGAAGGAGTGTAGTTTTAATTTGAAATTTTAATGTAAATTGTTCCTTTGGATATATAAATTAAGATGTAAAAAATCAGATTTCATATTCTTGAAAAATACTATAATATGTTATTATACCGCAAATATTGGTATTTTGGAATTTAAGAGCACAGTAATTCAGAATGTCAGTACGTGAATGAACGTCTGGAAACATGCTTAGTCTAAACGTAATTAAAAAGGTATTGCTTTAGTCTCCCAAATTTTACTAGTAAAATTTTAGAAATTTGATATGTAGTGCAGGAACAATATTTCTCAGCTCCCTCAGTTGCTAGGTTGTGTTTTTGCCACTACTTACTATATTGCACATGAGATACTAAATAGTATATACTTGTTCTTGACTAAAGTGGATGGAGACAAAGATTTTGGGAGTGGTATATATCTATATCTTATCTATATTTATGTTTCTGGAGGAGTAAATGGCAACCCACTTCAGTATTCTTATCTGGAAAATTCCATGGACAGAGGAGCCCCCCAGGCTATAGTCTATGAGTCACAAAGGGTTGGACACGACTGAGTGACTAACATACACACACACATATAATTCTGTGTGTGTGTGTCCTGATAGAAGATGATTTAATGATTTGTCAAGGAAATTTTTCCATACCATTTGCCTGTTGAAGACCCAGGATTAGTTATTCCTTTCACTCCTGCTTGCAAAATGACCACCTTTTCTCCCAGACCCTCCCCTTTGTAATACAGAACCAAGTCAGCTGACATTGTTTCCGAGGCCTTCCTTTAATGCCCCAGTGCAGTCTGTACATCTCATACCTCCTGAGATACCACAGGCAGCACATTTAACATTTCCCCTAAAACAGAACACAGAACGCCATCCTTCCAACCTCCAAGATTAGTTTCCTCCTCAGACATAAACGTACCACCAAGCCAGGGCTCCGTATTTGCCTTGTTTCCTGAGGCTGGAAAAAGGACAGTATGGACTTGTGCCCTGCCTGGTGAGGGCTTCAGCCTGAAACTGACCCTTCCTGCTCACCTCACTTGGCTAGAACAGGTCCCAGGGCCCATTTAACTTCACAGAGGAGAGGGCCAGCCTTTCCTGTGCTCCAAACAGAGGGAATTAATCACAGTGAACAACCCAAATGATGACCTGAGAAATCCCCTGATTAAGTGGTGTTAGTGGTCATTTCCCTATGGCTGGAGCAAACAGCAGAGATGTATGGGCGATAGGTCAGTCCTCTCTCCATCTCTCCCTCCAACCCTGTCGTCTATGTCCTCAGGTGGTTGTGATGTGGTAGAGTGCACGGGTAAGTGTAAGTTGTGAATAACATTCCAGGCCTTGGACTAGATAGTGGTTTATGTGTGTGTAAAGCATTTGCCTTCCTCCGCACTGAACATGCTGGAGGGCTCCTACATCTTGGACAGCAAAGAGATGTGGGGCTGGAGGCCCAGGAATGAGAGGAAGTAATGTCTTGAACACCAGCAACTGATCCCCCAGAGCAGCCCCAGCAGCAGAGGTGGCGGAAATGAGGTATCATAGGGTCAGTGGTCAGCCAGAGTCTGGACGGTGGACAGTGCTGAAAGGAGTTGGGCTGGCTTGGGTGCGGAATGGAGATGTAGAACATTGTAAGCAGGTGTAGAACATACCCTGGGGATTATGGGCTTCAAATGTGGACAAGCAATCTCCTAATAACAGGAGGGAATGAAAGCCAGAGAAATTTCAGTTTACTATGGGTGCTAGTTGAGCTGAGTGGAACTCCCAGGCTGGTGGACCCTAGCAAGTTACACTGTTACACTGAAAAAAGTGAATGATAATTGCACTGTGGTTATATATGAGAATATCTCTATTAGTAAAATACAAACTTACCTGTAGGAAAGAGCCTTGACGTATGTAACTTACTCTCAATTTGCTCAGAAAAAAAGTGTTGTGTGAGTTTGTGTACATGTATAGAGAGAGGGTGTATATGATAAAGTAAATGGGGTGAAACACAAACAATAGGTAGATCTAGGCAAAAGCTATATTTGTGTTTATGAACTATTTTTATTTTTACAATACTTTCTAAATTTTCAATTATTTCTAACCCAAAATAAGTAAAAGAATGGCATGACAGTATGACCTCACATAATTAGGGGTTGGAAAAAGCCCACAGTAGGACAGGAGAGTATCCACCAGCTTCTCTAGGGGGTGGGAGTGTCAGGGAAGGCTTCATGGAGAGGTTTCAGGAGAGACTGGAAGGATGACAACCTGACAGGTGTGTGAGGCCCTGGAGCATCTGACTGAGGTGGGAGCAGGACAGGCTGCAGGCAAGAACCCTGAGGTCCCGTCCATCCTGAGAGTCTGTTACGGAAGGAACACTGTGTGTGCTCCGACCCAGCAGGGCTGGCCCTCCTCATGGCGAGTGTCACCTGTGTGCCCACGAGCGCTGCCTCCTGCCCCTCCAGCCAGTCACACACTCCTTCTCATTGCTGGGGGCGGAGGCCCAGGAACCTTCAAGGGAAGAATGCTCAAGGGTGGAGTCTGCAGCCCAAAGTAGGCTGGGATGGGAAGGGCCCATATGGTTTGCTCTCCCCAAAAGGCTCAGCACTTTGCCTACCTCAGACCTCCCTGCGGAGGCAGCAGCTCTGAGACTCCTCCTGCTTGGGCGCTCTCCGCTCCTGGCATCTGTGAGGAAGGAAGGCTCAGCCTTCTGTGCTGTGAGGAAGCTGAGTCTGAGACAACATCCGAGTGTGTGGGGAGCCACGATACCAGCTCGGGTCTGGTCTTAGGGAGGGGGAGTTTCAGAGAAAGGAGACTGTGGTCCCTTAAGGATTTGTAGGGTTGGATGGGGTGGGCTCTATTCCAGGAGGTTCCAGAGTGCCCAGAATCCCATCATTTTCCATTTGAGGTTTTCCTTACTCAGAGAGTTCAAAGAGAAAGGATGGAAGGGAGAGAAAGGATGAACCAGCCAATGACTGTGTGCATCTCCTTTCTACTTAGGGGACAGGAGTCAGGTTTTACCTCCTGCTGTTCCTCCCTGTGGCCACCAGAGGGCCGAGTGCAGGCACGTCCCTCAGGAGCAGCAGTTTCATCCGCTCAGGTGTGCAGAGGAGCAGAGAGAGTAGAACCAGGTTGGATGCTGAAGTTCTGGCCCAGAGGGGGATTCATGGAGATGCAGAGAAGCCACACTTTGCAGCCAAATTGAGCTGTGGCCAGAGTGTTCATTGCTGGTCTCTCTGGATGTGTGGTCTGAAGCTAAGGCCTGTCCTGGGGCTCCATCTGTGCCTCTGTGTGGCTGCTCGGGCTCAGGGGAGTCATAGTGACAAAGACTGCTTCCTTATAGCTGCTCCTGCTCCTACGGCCTTGGCCTTGGGGTTCCCAGAGGATGCTTGGTGGTCAGGGCTGTGTCCAGGGAACATCTTTCCCTAGTCCTCATCCTCACAATTCCATTTATCACAGTAAGCATAATGAGGGTTTTCATGTTTAATTGGTTGTGGAGAAGAATGCAAGTGTTGAGTATGTACTAGATTGTGGTCAGCTATTCTTAGCTGAGAGAATCCTGACCTCTGGGGCCTCACAGTCTAGTGATGAGCCTGTGAAGTGGGAAGGGGCTAGGAGCCAATGGCCAGGAAGGCTGGTGTGACGGCATGAGACTGAGAATTATCCTCATATCCTCTAGCAGGGACGCTTTCTGTTGAAAAGTTCTGGGACAAGGAAACCTGTGCTCCTTGCCTCTCTTTCCTTCCAAGAAGCTGCAAGGAAATCAAAGAAAGTTGCCATAAAGCAGGTGGTGAGTAATAACCCAACGCAGCATCCTTTCCTCTTAACCACTTTTTAGCTAAACAGATCTTGGTCATGGAGATCAAGAGGGGGTGAGCCTACCACTCCTGTCTGCTGTGACTCCAACTTCCAGCCTAGGGATTTCTATTGGGAATTTTGAGGCTTTTGGATCCAACCTAGTTGTCAGAGACATGATCTTCTGAACACAGGGAGAATGTGCTGTTCCTGGTGAATCTTAGCACGGTGACCATAGCTCCAGTGGGTGTAAGATTTTCCCCTTCTTGTAAGCTAAGAAGTTAGTTCTGTCTCAGTGCCATAGATTCTGGCAGAGAACATGAGTCTCCAGAGGCAGAGACATAGAACTTTATTACTTACAATTACAGAAGTAGCCAGAGCATCAGCTTTTTCCTGTGCTGGTGTTCTGGGCCCCATCCCATCACAGTGATGTGAAAAGGGCCAGGAGATATCTGCCCATGTAATTTGTTTGCCAAGCAGCTCATAAATTTGGTTCATCAAGCAAATGTAAGCCTTTTTGCAGAAGACAGTTTATTTTCTCTGGGGCTGAGTACAAGGAAGAACTCTGCATTTAGGGAATATGAATCTCATATAATGGGCAGTGAGCATGCCTGCCCTTACTTCTGGGTGAAGAGGCCACATCCTGGTGTGGACTTGAGATGTGGTTGGGCGTGATTTCTGGCCTCTTCTGGCCAGAAGGAGGCTCTATCCCAAGGGAGATACCGTCTCTGTCTCCTAGGATGTCCGCTCTGCAGAGTCTTTGAAAAGGTAGCATGGAACAAAGGAGTCAGTGTCCACAGAGAATTGTCCTCAACAAGCAGGTATTTGTGGGAGCCTTCAGGATACATTTCTGAATTCCCAGAGTCTTTCTGGTTGTGGGTCTGAGATGGACCCTATGCTCTAGACACAGGGTCTCTGACTGGTTCCCTCTGCAGATGGCCTGTATCACCTCCGCACTGAGAATGGTGTCGTCTACCAGACCTTCTGTGACATGACCTCCGGGGGTGGCGGCTGGACCCTGGTGGCCAGTGTGCATGAGAACAACATGCGTGGAAAATGCACTGTGGGCGATCGCTGGTCCAGTCAGCAGGGCAACAGGGCTGACTACCCAGGGGGGGACGGCAACTGGGCCAATTACAACACGTTTGGGTCTGCAGAGGCGGCCACCAGTGATGACTACAAGGTACTGAGCACCCAGGTGGGAAAGGGTGGGAGCTGAGTGTGGCTGGAGCAAGGCATGTGGAAGGGAGGGTGGGAGATAGGGAGTTGGAAGTGGGGTTGGAGAAGATGAAAGACGGAAGTCCATGTCTTGAATGACAAATTCCTCTCACCAAGGCTGTTTGAGTGGTGGGGTCTCATCATCTGCTGGAGGGAGATAGGGGTCTGAGCACTGCTGGGGACCTGTTCCCCAGAGCCCTGAGCTCTCAGCTCAAGGGAGGGCTGTGTGTGTGGGTCTTTGGCTGGTGGCACCTCCTGGGCTGGTCAGGCTGAGTGTGTGTCCCTCTGCAGAACCCTGGCTACTACGACATCCAGGCCCAGGACCTGGGCATCTGGCACGTGCCCAACAAGTCCCCTCTGCAGCACTGGAGGAACAGCTCCCTGCTGAGGTACCATACTGACACTGGCTTCTTCCAGAGACTGGGACAGAATCTGTTTGGACTCTACCAGGTACATGGGGCTGCTGGCTCAGGGTGGAGGCACTTATTTTAGTGAACAGAAAGCCAAGTATTTGGAAAGAGGAGTTAAGTCTGCTCTGTCCCTATCACTAAGTAGTGCTTCTGTTTGGCTTTCTTCTACCTCTGGGTCACTGTAGACTAGGGTGCTGCCTCTCAGAAGAACTCTGAGCCAGGAAGTGGAAGAAGCCTGGGGGAGAAAATTATGGGTGGGTAAAGAGGTGGAAAAACAAGGGTCTTGAGGCTGGTTAGGGTCCTAGCTATGATTGCAGATGGGAAGGATTCACTGTTATTCAGTCTGATTTCTGAATATGACACCCAAGGGCATTAAATCTCCTACTTCCCTACATGGCAGCTTGCCTACTGTCCCATACAACTCTGTATTTTGGTCCCTGCAGAAATTCCCAGTGAAGTACGGAGCAGGGAAGTGCTGGACTGACAATGGCCCAGCCATTCCTGTTGACTATGACTTTGGCGATGCTGAGAAAACTGCATCTTATTATTCACCAAATTGTCAGCGTGAGTATCTCCCTCCAAAACCCAGTCATCAATCCTTCCCTCCTCTCTTGGGGAAAGTGTAAATAACAATTAATGATTGCTAACATTTATGGAACACGTAGCAATACAGTATGCCAAACTATTTTCTAGAGACTTGAGATGGTTTTGTGTCATTTAATCATCATGAAAAACCTATGAAGTTACAATTACCCTCCTCTCCATTGTAGAGGATATAAAGCCAGGCTTCTTAACCAATATGCTCCATGACTTTTATAATAGTTAAGGAAAAGGCAAGCTAATGTTCACAGGTGAGAACAACTTGGAAAGTATTGAGAAAAATTTTTGTTCTCATTTTATCAAGAACACCATGGTTTATCTGGAGAACCTCCAGTTGAGAGTAAGATGATCAAGGCTCAGGCTCACAACAGTCACTTGTCTAAGGCTCATAGGAAAAATTTGTTTTTGTTCTTTATAATGTAAAAAGAACCTCATGTAAAGAGGTAAGTTCTTTTTACATGAGGCAGGTGTAAAGGTGCAGATGTGAAATACTTGAGAAGCCGAGCCAGGGTGTTCTTGATAAAGTGAGAACAAAAACAAATTTTTCTTGATAAATAGATGGATAGCTATTTTTGAAAGAAGACCTTTTTTTCAGTATGATAAAGCCATAGAACATAAGTCTTTGGTGGGAAAATACAAGCCATCAGTTTTTACCTTTACTGTTTCAACAAGAACAGGTAATGGTAGGTAGGGCAAATAAAGTCATGGTAATTGGATGGCCGGTGTGGCTTCAGAAACAAGTGGCCGCCTCTGATCATTGCTTATTCCTGCTGGACCTCTGGGGGTCTTCTCGCTGATCTCTCAGTGGAGTCTCATTTCTCCTATGAGCCTTAGCAGAAAAGTGACTCTCGTGAGCCTGAGCCTTGGTCCTCTTACTCCAGATGGAGGAAGGTCTCTTCCAGCCAAGTTCAGGGCCTAGATGCAGCAGCCACTGTTCACAGAGGTGCTGGGCTTCATCCTTGCAGCTTGGAGTGTTGGGCTATAACCCGACCTGTTGATTTAGGGAATCCCTGGTCTGATCAGTGGAAAGCTCTGTCTAGTTCCTCCTTTGCATACTTAGGCCTTTCTCTGCCTCTTCTTTTCCAGGGGAATTTGTTGCAGGGTTTGTCCAGTTCAGGGTGTTTAACAATGAGGGAGCAGCCAATGCCCTGTGTGCTGGGATGAGAGTCACTGGCTGCAACACCGAGCACGTGAGTTTGTGGACGATCCCTGGTGTGTGTGTGTGTGTGTGTGTGTGCGCGCGTGTGTGTATGTACATGTGAACGTCTGATTGGGGTGTTGATGTATGTTCCTTTGGCTTGTGTTTTTATTCTTTTGCTGGTATTTTGTGGACAAACTTTTAAAATTGTTAATATTATTATTATTTTTTTTGTGTGTAAAAATATTGTGCTTTAATGAACTCCTTAAACAGAAATGTCACGACGAAAATATATTTGGAAGAGATAGGGTGTCCCATGTATACTCCATATCCATAGAAAACTATAAGGGAAGAAATAGAAATTGGAATTAAAGAAGCAGCAAGAGGAGGTGAGAAGGAGGTCTGTAGGCCATCTTGTTGGCACTGATAAACAATATACCTGATATCACAAGTTACTAACGTGATATCCAAAATTTCCATCCCAAAGGCATGGAATTGCCCTGAAAAAAGAAGTCTTCTGGATTGTTTTTGTTTCTTAATTCTTCAAATGACAAGAACTATTTAAACCAAACAAGGCAGGGTAAGAGTTGGATAAGGTTAGCACCACTCATCTGCAATAGAAACTCAGGTCAGAGATCTTGTTTATGAAAGCTGAGGCAGCAAGACCAGATAAGAAAAACCGAAGTGAAGTCGCTCAGTCGTGTCCGACTCTTTGTGACCCCATGGACTGTAGCCTAACAGGATCCTCCATCCATGGGATTCTCCAGGCAAGAGTACTGGATAGAATTGTTAATATTATTTTAAAATTGAGATTCAATGGACATATGACATTATACTAGTTTCAAGCACATAACATGATGATTCTATATTTTTATGTATTGTGAAATGATCATCACAGTAACTCTAGTCAACACCTACCGCTATACATAGTTGCAAATATTTTGTCTTGTGATAACAATTTTTAATATCTACTCTCTTGGTAACTTTTTGATGAACAAAATTGTACTATTAACTATAGTCACCAGTCTGTACATTACATCCCCAGGACTTATAACTGAAAGTTTGTACCTTTGACCAATGGCTATAATTTACTGTATTGAAGTCCAATTTATCTATATTCTCAATGTATGATTAACACTTTTATGCTGTGCTTAAGAAGTATTTCCTTACTTTGAGGTCCTGATGATATTCTCACATATTCAACATAGAAACTTTATGCTTTTATTGTTTTTCTAGTATTGAGAACACCAGAGTTTGGTTAGTGGAGACTGTCTCTGAGGGACATTCTATGGCTGGGGGCAGGAGGAGGAGGGAGTCAGAGTTCTAAGAGCAAGGATGCTCACTCAGCACATTTTCCTTCCACAGCTGTCACTCTGAGAAATGTGACCCCGAAGTCAAGGACATCTTCACTTTCCCCTGCAGTTATCAGTTTGTCCATTTGTCAGTCGAGGCGTAATAGCTGTGTCTTCATGGAAGGGCCCCTGGTTATGATTTGGAGGATTATGCAAGTGTGGGCCCTGGGAGTAGGGTGGGGAGTGTTCCCCCTACACTGCCTTTCAATGAGCCTTATCCTGTTCATTAATGCTCATTTGCATGTACCCCTACAAGCACTGATTCCTTAAAATACATGCTAGGGAACCTACAGAGTGCAGCTATTAGAGATGCAAAGCTGACAGAGTCATCTTAAGGAACTCAGACTGAGAGGGAGAGAGATATAAACGCACAATTGCAATTTCATGTGGTATTACCTGAGATAGCAACATAAACAAGGGGCCCTGGGGTCACAACACAGGAGCTTCTACCTCTGCTAATGGCACACAGTTGATTCTCCAGGAGGTGACATCTTTGCTGAATCTCAGAAGATGTGTGTAGAGTTCAACAGGCAGCAAGGGGCAGAGTAGTGTCCTTTGAGCATGAGTGACTAACATGTTCTAAATCACTGGGATTTGATACACCATGGTGTGTTGAGGAGGACATGAGCTGTTATTTAATTTTGGACCATTATATGCACATGGGGTAGAAGCAGGGAGCTATGCTAGAAATACCTACAGGAGGCATAGCAATCAGGGTGTTTACATTATATCCAGGACCTAGATTTTATGTTGCAGATGATGGGACATATCAGAAGAGTTCAAACAGTAGTGACCTGATCCACTTTGGTTTTACTATGATGATGCATAGCCAGGTGAGGGACCTAGATTCAAGAGTAAGGAATTTAGAGGCAAGGAGACCATGAGGCAGGTGTAGAGGTGCAGATGTGAAATGTTGAGGACCTGAGCCAGGGTGGCCTTGATAAATTTGAAAGAGCAAGCATGGATGCATAGACAGTGAAATCAGCAGTTCTTGGTGATTAAATGACCATGGGGGATGGGAAGTGAAGGAGACTACAGACTTCAGGGCTTTGTTTTGGGTGACTGAATGTTATCACTTAAGATGGGTGACAAGAAAAGGAATAGATTCAAGGGCAACAAGAGAGCGAATTAGTTTTGTTTTGCTTAAGTGGAGTTTTAGATCTAGTGATACGTAGGTGGAGATCTTCATCCAGCAGTTGGATATGGGGTTTCAACCCCAGAAAATACCTGGCTGGTCATCCAGATTTAGGATGATTATGCTGGTTCTAGCAAAAGTCAAGGGAGAAGACAGGCCATCATCAGGAGACTGAGGTGTGGACAGAATTGTGAGGAATAGCATTTAGGGGTTCCAGGTGACTGCAGCCACAAAATTTAAAGGTGCTTGCTCCTTGGGAGAAAAGCTATGACAAACCTAGACAGCATATTTAAAATCAGAGAAATCACTTTGCCAACCAAGTCCGTATAGTCAAAGCTATGGTTTTTCCAGTAGTCATGTATGGATGTGAGTTGGGCCATAAAGAAGGCTGAGCTCTGAAGAACTGATGCTTTTGAACTGTGGTGCTGGTGAAGACTTTTGTGAGTCCCTTGGACAGGAAGGAGATCAAATCAGTTAATCCTAAAGGAAATCAGCTCTGAATATTTATTGGAAGGACTGATGCTGAAGTTGAAGCTCCAATACTTTGGCCACCTGATGTGAAGAACCAACTCATTGGACAAGATTCTGATGTTGGGAAAGATTGAAAACAAAAGAATAAGGGGGAGACAGAGAATGAGATGATTGGATGGCATCACCAACTCAACGGACATGAGTTTGAGCAAATGCAGGGAGATAGTGAAGGAGAGGGAAGCCTGGTGTGCTGTAGCTCATGGGGTTGCAAAGAGTCAGACATGACTTAGCGAATAAACAACATAACAATTGAGGAAAAAGAGTGAGCAAAGGGTCTGAGAACAAACATTAAGGAAGATAGAAAGGAATTCAGGAAAGCATGGTTTCAGAGTCCACTGGAGGGAAAGGTTTGTGCAGGGGAACGGTCAAGGCACATAGGAAGAGGGCTGCAATTACAGGGGATTCGACATTAAGAGCTCACTGGTGTGTTTAACAGCCAACCCCTTACTGCCTCTTCTCCCTGCCCCCCAGCACTGCATTGGCGGAGGAGGATTCTTCCCAGAGGGTAGTCCCACGCCGTGTGGGGATTTCTCCTCCTTTGACTGGAATGGATACGGAACTCACCATGGTTACAGCTCCAGGCGGGAGATCACTGAGGCAGCTATGCTCCTGTTCTACTGCTGAGAGCTGTGTGGTCTGAGTCGTGGAACCCAGCTCCTAAGCCCAGACCCTCAGAAAGGGAAAAATGGAATGCTATCAGGGAGGGAGGGGTATAAACTATGTCACTTTGTGCTGTCTGTGATTGTAAATTTCACTGAGCTCCAGAGGGATGTTTTAAAATGATGCCTCCTCTTCTGGTGATTTCTACTTCAGACATTCTGTTTGGAACTTCAAGTCTCAGGTATCCCAGACATGTTTGCTTATCTTTCTAGGGAACCCCTTTGGGAGACTGAGGAGCAGGGGAAAATCATTCTCCTTAATTTTCCTATCATACTGTTATTGGTTAGTCAAATCAAGCCCTCAACATAAACATCTTAAAGAGGAAAAGATGACTATTATCTAAATTCAGTAGAAAAAAAGAGAAATTGAGGTCATAACTGTGCATTTCCTCTAGTATGACAGTTGAGACAGTGTCCCTAAAATGATTTTGTACTATTTGCAACATCTCTGTATTGGGAAGGGGTCTCACAATATCAAGAAGTTCACTGACACCTAGCAGGATGTCCTGCAACTCAACCCCATTTTGACCCAATCAGGGACCAGCACCATTCAAATCAGTTTTGCTCAAGGGTCAACTGTGTTTGCTTTTTTTCAGTATCTTCCTTTTTTTTTTTTTTTTCACTTCCCTAATAAATCTTTTCCCCTTATTAGCTCATTCCAGATTTCTGTCCTTCTCCTTTATCCCTTCTTTCTTACTTCTTTTTGTTACCGCTTCTCTTATTTGTCTATCCTTACGTCAGAGTGTTACATTTCCAAACTTCAATCTGCTGGCCTGTGTGTGCAAAGCCAATCTGCTGACACAGGGATGTGGTGAAGGAAAGTGCAGCATTTACTGCAGGCACTAAGCAAGGAGATTGGGTAGCTAATGCTCAAATCCTGGCCCCTGAATGCCCCACTGTCTTTCAGGGAAAAGTTTTTAAAGACAGGATGGGAAAGAGGCTTGTTCTATGCAAGATCAGAAAGTCAACATTCTTCTTCTTGGTTGTTGGTGAGATTTGGGACTCAACATCATCAGTCTTCTTGTCCAGCTGATCTGGAGTCTCCCTGTTGTGGTCAGCACACAGTTAACTTCTATCTGTTGTGGGTTTCATTATCTGCAAATCATTTTGAAGGATATGGCTCAGAAGAGATTTGTCATCTGGAAGGAATATGTTTGGAGTCCTGGCAAACTTTTTTTTTTTTTGAAAAATAGGCAGTCATTTTTATGGGGCTCAGATGAGTTATCCAGGGGTCTTGAGGATCTCTGTGCATTTGTCAGTTTTCTTCTCTATGTTCTTTTCAGCCTGCTTCTGTAGCCTCATGAGCTGCTTTTTAAAATTTTTTTTCCAGTAACGGATGTTGCTCTTCTTTCTCTTCTCCTCCAGTGTGGCTGCTACTGACTAGGACTTCCAGCCAGCCTCGTGAGCCAGGCAGCCTAGGTAGGCAGACTTGCACGTGGGTGTTTGTTTGCACAATCTGGCACAGTCCTGAGGATGGCAGGAATCACCATCCACTTTTCTCTTGTCATAGGGTGATGGGATCTCATAAAATACCCCAAGATAGTCCACAGTGACCTGGCCTTGCCTGGTAGCTGGGGCACCATGTTTTACAATGTCCACCAGAAGATGCAGCTGGGGGATTGGATGTGGCAGGGGCTGCGTGAGGAATTGGTATTCATGTGCTTGCTGAAGAAGGCCAGACACTTCAGCTTGTTTCTGTAGAACCTGCCAGACATGTTGGTTTCCTCAAGTGCAGGAATACTACCTTCTGGCCCAGAAGCACCTGCTTGCCCAGGATGGCTGCCAGGCGTCCCAGGTGACCACCTTGTCGTCAGGCATGAGGACCTTCCCCTCCACCATCTTTGGCAGCCACCTGGGAAAGAAACTTTTATTGCTTAAACAGGATGATGAGCCTCTAGGCATTTACTTTTTATAATTCATTAAACTGTAGATTTATGTCTGATATCCCTTTCTGTATGTTTGTCAATTTTTTACAATATTCTTTTTGAAATTTATTTATTTTAATGAAACAAAGATGAATATTTTTAGAGATAAAAAGTACAATTCACAAAGAAGATAGATATCATAAACCATTAGACACCTTAACAACAACAACAAAAATAAGGCAAAAATCAGAAGAAATACAAGGGAAAAGAAAAAATATATAATCATAGTGAGACATATTAACATTTCTCTGAGAATATTTTATCAAATGCAGAAAAAAGAAGAATAGGAGCATCTTGAATGATGTCATTAATAATTTAAATATAATAGATTTATATTTTATTAATTTATATTAATCACATCCTACACAAATATATTTAAAATTTTGTATCTCACACATTATTATTAGATGTCCATAAGACATTTAGAAAAACTGGCAAAAAGATAAATGTTACTAAATTTCAGAAAGTAGAATTCTTTCTTGAGAGTGTGATTCAGTTATACATATACACATATATTATTTTTGAAGTTATTTTCCATTTAGGTCAATATAAGATATTGACTATACATTTAACTTTTGTTGCTTGTTACGTATCTATATTTTAAAATTAGAAGTCTACCATTTTATTCATACTAAGCCAAACAAGTGGAATCAAAATATCATAAATTTTTTAGTTATACAAAAATTCATGTTTTCTAAAATATATGTATTATACATATTATTTACATATATGTGTTCAAAAGCTTTTCTACTATGCTTGATAAAGGCTTGAGAAAGAACTTCAAAATAAAAAAAAAGAAGAGATGGAGGAATTGGAAAATAAGTTAAATGAAATGGGAGCTCTGAATATGGAATAGAAAAAGTGAAACAAACTAGATAAAAATAAAAGATCTTCATACAGTCCAGTTGTTTTTAAACATGGCTGCTCGTTAGAGACATATCCAGAGCTATGGCAAAAAACCAAAAACCAAAAACAAGTAACACCTGGGCATTTGTATTTTTAAAAAAATTCCAAGATAATTCTGATATGCACATGAATTTTAAAAAGTGATTACAGGTTCTTCTAGTAAATGGTAGCTTTGATGATGTAAAATTCTATAGTTTTTCTGTTGACCAGTCATGATACAATGATATTAAGTAAGTAGTAGTTACATAATCACAATAGTAAAAGATGTTTATCAGTTTTCACAATCAATATCCAGACAAAAATAGAAGATAATTACAATTGTAAGCCATAATGAGAACATGATTAACCTAACAATATAAATAATTACATACAATTTTGGGGGGAGTCAAGCATAGTGATGTGCTAAGTAGAAGTGCATACATGCACCTGTTTTCTTCTGCTCAGCCAGTCTATGTCTTTTGGCTGGTGCATTTAATCCATTTACATTTAAGGTAATTATCGATATGATCCTTTTATAATAATAGGTATGATCCTATTACCATTTTCTTAATTGTTTTGGGTATATTTTCTGCAAGTAGGGCTTTTCCTTCTCTTGTTTCCTGCCTAGAGAAGTTTCTTTAGCATTTGTTGTAAAGCTGGTTTGGTGGTGCTGAATTCTCTTAACTTTTGCTTGTCCGGAAAGTTTTGATCTCTCCATCAGATCTGAGGGAGAATCTCGCTGGGTAGAGGTTGTCTTGTTGGCTGTAGGTTCTTCCCTTTCATCACTTTAAATATGTCATGCTGTTCCAGCTTGTACAGTTTCTGCTGAGAATCAGTTGATAGCCTGATGGGAGTTCCCATGTACATTACTTGTCATCTTTCCTTTGCTGCTTTTAATATTTTATCTCTGTCTTTAGTTTTTGTCAGCTTGATTACTATGTCTTGGTGTGCTCCTCCTTGGGTTTATTCTGCCTTGGATTCTCTGTGCTTCCTGGACTTGGTTGATTATTTCCTGCCCCATGTTAGTAAAGTTTTCAGCTATTATCTCTTTGAATATTTTCTCAGGTCCTATCTCTCTCTTTTCTCCTTCTGGAACCCCTATAATGCAAATGTTGGTGTGTTTAATGTTGTCCCAAAGATCTCTTAGGCTGTCTTCATTTCTTTTCATTATTTTTTTATATTCTGTTCTGTGGCAGTGATTTCCACTGTTCTGTCCTCCAAATTATTTATCTGATCTTATCTGGTCTTCTGCCTCAGTTATTCTGCTTTGGGTTCCTTCTAGTGTATTATTCATCTCTGTTTGTTCTTTAGTTCTTGTAGGTCTTTGGTTAACATTCTTGCATCTTCTCAGTCTTTGCCTCCATTCTTTTTCTGAGATCCTGAATCATATTCACTACCATTATTCTGAATTCTTTTCCTGGAAGGTTGTCTATCTCCACTTCATATGGTTGTTTTTCTGGGGGTTTATCTTGTCCTTTTATCTGTCCTTTCATCTGTCATGTAACTTTCTGCCTTTTCATGCTGATTAACTTTCTGTAATGTGGTTTTGTTTTAGTCACTGTGGGATTGTGGTTCTTCTTGCTTCTTCGGTCTGCCCTCTGATGGAGGAGGCTAAGAGGCTTGTGTAAGCTTCCTGATGGGAGGGACTGGTGGTGGGAAAAACTGGGTCTTGCTTTGGTGGGCAAACTTTATTTTCTTGGGCTCCAAAATCATTGCAGATGGTGACTGTAGGCCTGAAATTAAAAGATGCTTGCTCCTTGGAAGAAAAGCTATGACAAACCTAGACAGCATATTAAAAAGCAAAGACATTACTTTACTAAGAAAGATCCATGTAGTCAAAGCTATGCTTTTTCCAGTAGTCAAGTATAGATGTGAGAGTTGGACCATAAAGAAAACTGAGCACCAAAGAATTGATGCTTTTGAACTGTGGTGTTGGAGAAGACTCTTGAGAGTCCTTTGGACTGCAAGGAGATCAAACCAGTCCATCCTAAAGGAAATCAGTCCTGAATATTCACTGGTAGGACTGATGCTGAAGCTGAAGCCCCAAAACTTTGGCCACCTGATGGCCAAAGAGAGAACTGACTCATTGGAAAAGACCCTGATGCTGGGAAAGATTGAAGGTGGGAGGAGAAGGGGATGACAGAGGATGAGATGGTTGGATGGCATCACCGATTTGATGGACATGAGTTTGAGCAAGCTCTGGGAGTTGGTGATGGATGGAGAAGCCTGGAATGCTGCAGTCCATGGGGTCACAAAGAGTCGGACATGACTGAGCAACTGAACTGAACTGAACTGACTGAACTGGTGGGCAGGGCCTTGCTCAGTAAAGCTTTAATCCAATTATCTGCTGGTAGGTGGGGTTGAGTTCTTTCACTGGTAGTTTCTTGGCCTGAGGTGACCCAGCCCTGGGGTCTATGGGCTCTATGGTAAGGTTAACGGTGACTTCCAAGAGGGTTTACACCAAGGAGAACTTTCCCAGTTCGCTGCTGCCAGTCCCCTTGTCTCTGCAGTGAGCCCCTGCTGACTCCCCAGTCCTAGCAGGTAGTTTTGGTTCAGTTTCCCATGGAGTCAGTACTCTGTTCCTCTGAGTCTTGGTGTGCACAAAGTTTTGTTTCCTCCAGTCCTATGGAAGTCTTATGATCAAATCCCATTAGCCTTGGAGGCCAGATTCCTTGGGGATTCCCAGTTGCTTTGTTGGGTCCCCAGGCTGGGAAGCCTGACGTGGGGATCTGAACCTTCACAAGAGTGGGAGAACTTCTTTGGTATTATTGTTCTCCAGTTTGTGGGTCACTCACCTGGCAGGTATGGGATTTTATTTTATCATGATTGTGCCCCTCCTACCATCTCAGTGCAGCTTCTTCTTTGTTTTTGGATGTGGGGTATCTTTTTTTTGGTAGATTCCAGTGTCCTCCTGTTGATGGTTGTTCAATAGATAGTTGTGATTTTGCTGCTTTCAAAGGAGGAAATGAGCATACATTCTTCTACTCCACCATCTTGAAACAGAAGCCTACAACATTCTTCTTAACAATAGAGCGTAAACAAGTCACTGGGAGAAGCTAGACTGGATGAAGTCTGGAATGGGGATGGCTTTCGGTTTTGCTATTCTCTCTCTACACAGACAATTTTTTTTTTTTTTTTTTGGTCTACAGTGCATTTTGAATTATGTTGATTTGGACTGGTGATTGATGATAAATCTGAATTCACAAAAAGCAATTCTCTCTCAGAATCAATTGCTTATTTCTTCTATTACATTTTTATCAACATTTCTCTACCTTACAAACATTTCTAGCATGTTACCACACACAATCCAGCTTCAGTCTCTTTCTTGTCTCCCCAGTTTAGGCTGTCCTGTCCTGAAAAGGTCAGTTGGCTGCAATCCCTACCTCCTAATATTTCCCTTACTTTCCCCAGCTCCTCTTCATGGCCAGTGCTCTAACATTCCTTGCTGCTTCTATAGTTTCCCTCTTAACTTTTCTGTCTAATTCCTAACTTCTGGTGCATAGGAAGTTCAGAGATGAGAGAAATTGATCTACAGGGCACAAGGGCACTAAATGGGGAAGAGAAAGGTGCAGAGGGCAACTGCTGGGCGTTCTCACAATCCCACTGGCCAGCAGCAGTGTGTCAGTCTTCCTTCCAGATACATGAGCAATGTAAGTCTAAAGCCTGTCCTGAAAGCCTGTTTTCAGGTGTTATTTATCTTAGCCCGTGTCTTGCACACATAGAAACCTGAGGCAAAGATGAAAGTTCTAACACGTGAGTTGCTAGCTATTGATTCAGAAAATAAGGGTTAGGGGAAAATGGAAGAGATGAAGAAAACATTAGGAGCTATGTGATTTGTGATCACTCTGCCTATCCTTTCATAGTGATTCTGGAAGAGAAATGAAAAGGCAGTGTCCTGACCAGAAATCATCCCAGGTCCTGTGGTGCGTTGTCCAGGGCGGGAGAAAGTTTGGCTGACATCTGCTATTTCTATATGAGGAACAGGAACAAGGAGGGGCAGAGAAAGAGGAACGGAGAGTGAAGGGGTCAGGGGATAAAGAAAGACCAGAGGAAAAGAGGAAGGGGGATTAAGGAAAGAGATAACCAAGTTGAGGTGCCAGGGGGAAAGGTCATTGATGAAGGAGTGAAGGAGTGAGAAGGCCTTCAAATGTCCCAGTGACACCATATGCAGCAGAAACAAGCTGTCCCCACTGAGCTCTGCTCAAATTGTAGACTCAGAGGCAAAAGAAAGAATTGTCACTGTGTTAAGCCCCTGGGTTTGGAGTGGCTTGTTGATAACTGATCCAACTTCCAGGTGTGGAGGTTGAGCCTGGGGCTCTAGCTGATGAATGAGTATTCTTGGTGGGATTGTGGAGGAGCTCGTGGTTTACAAAGACCCTTGCTGGCAGCAATGTGGGGACAGGATTGGAGGGGGCCAACACTGGACACAGTGAGGATAAGAAATGGTGCCTTGCAGGAGGCCATTTCAGGAGTGCAGGCCTCAGCATGAACTTGTTCTGTGGTCACCAACATCATCCCAGGTCCAGATGATTAGTTTGAGGCAATCAAAGTGATTCCATGATGGATTTTTAAATGGGTAATGGATATGGTGACATTTTTTCAGAGGAGTGTAGTTTTTTTCAATTTGAATTTTAGTGCAAAGTGATCTTCATGGTTTATATTATGATATATAATTCAGATTTCATACTTTGAAAAACATGAAAGTATTTTATTTTATCCCAATATTCATATTTTGGAACTTAAACACACTGTATTTCAGAATATAAGCACGTGAGAAACCTGTACTGCCGTCATACCTCCTCTCAACCAAGCCCAGGTTGTCAGGCTGCTTGAGGTCTCATCCAGCAATTACACACCATTTTGAAAGAGGTCCCTGAGTACGTATTTAGCCACATATTCTCAGTAGTCCCATGTTAGAAACAGTATTCAGCAGAGGATAAAGCCATGTACTGATGCCCAAATAATGAACATCTGGAAGATGACTCAAACCAAATGTAATTAAAAATGCATTGTTGTATTACCCTAAATTTTGCTAGTCAAATTTTAGGTGTTTGATGCACAATCTAGGAACAATATTTCTCTGCTCCTTCCCTTGGATAAGGAAGATATCTGTCACTGATTATTATAATGCAGAAGAGATACCAAATAGCAAATACATGCTCTTGACTGAGGTGGTTGGAGACAAAGATTTGGTAGCAGTATTTTTGTATATATAAGTATATAATGGTTGCCTCTGTGTGTGTGTATGTGTCCTGATTGGAGATAATTTATCAGTGAAATTTTTCACACTGTTTGCCTGTTGAAGACCCAGAATCAGTTATTCTTTTCATTCATGCTTGCTAAGTAGACCAACTTTTTCTCCCCGAGACCTTCTCCTTTGTAACACAGAACCAAGGCAGCTGACTCACAGTGCTGACGCTGTTCCTCTGAGGTCCTCCTCGAACCCTCCAGCTCAGTCAGTAGATCACACACCTCCTGAGACACCACAGGCAACACTCTTAGCATTTTCTTACAACAGAACCAGGACACCATTGTTCTAAGCTGCAAGACAAGTTTCTTCATCAGCTATAATCATATCACCACGTCAGTGTCCCACGTGTGAATTATTTCCTGATGCTGGAGAAAGGACGACATGAACTTGTGCTCTGCCTGGTAAAGGCTTCAGCCTGAAAGTAACTCTTATATTTCTCAGCTAGAATAAGTCTTGTGCCCTGTTTATCTTCACAGAGAAGAGGCACAGTCTTACATGTGCCTCCAAAAGAGAAGAGAATGAATCACAGTGAACAGCCCTAGTGATTATTTGAGGAATTTCCTGATGAAATGATATTAGTGGTCAATTCCTTATGGTTGTACAAAACAGCAGAGATGCATGGGAGACAGGTCAGTCCTCTCTCCATCTCTCCTTCTCTCTCTCCTTTTCCCCAGCGCTAATTCAGACAGAATGATATAGGGAAGCACATGGGTATGTGTAAGTTATTAATAACATTACCATTCTTGGGTTGGCTAGTGGTTTCTAAGTGTGTAAAGCGTTTGCTTTCTTCAGGGCTGATCATGGAGAATGACTCCTATACCCTGGACAACAAACAGAGGTGATGTTCCAGGTCTGGGACTGAGAGGGAGGGAGCAGTGCCCTGAACATCAGCAACTGGTCCCAGAGAGCAGAGCCAGCGCCAGAGGTGATAGCAACGATGAGTCTTAGGGTTTGTGGTCAGCCACGACCTGGGCAGTGAACAGTGCTGAAATGAGTCAGGCTGGCAAGGCTGTGGAATGGGGATATTTTGTTTGTTAGCCCACACAGAACATCCTCTGAGGATTATGGGCTCCAAGGCAGAAAGGAACTCTCATAGTAATGGGAGGGAATGAAAACCGGAGACATCTCAGTACCATAAGTATCAGCTCACTAGAACTTCTGGGCTGGTGGATCTTAGGAAAGTTCCAGTTTCATGAAAAAAAGTTAATGATAAGAAGTAGATGAATGCATATGGCCATATACGAGAATATCACTATTAGGAAAATACACTCCTATCTATGGGAAAGGACCTTCATGTATGTAACTTACACTTAATTTGTTTATAAAAAAAAGTTTGTGTGAATTTGTGTATGCCTATAGAGAGAGGGCATACATGATAAACCAAATGGGGTAAAATATGAACTCTAGATGAATTTAGTTAAAAGCTGAATGTGTACTTTTGTACTGTTCTTATTTTTTCAATGTTCTGTAAATTTTCAATTATTTCTAACCCAAAAGTAAGTAAAAGAATGAGTGACAGTGTGACAACATGTCATAATTAGGAGCTGGACACAGTAGTCCTGGAGAGGGACTACTCTGGGGAGAGAGGACAGGGGACCCCCAGCTTTGTGTGGGGATGGGGGTGTCAAGGAAGGCTTCATGGAGAGGTTTCAGGAGAGACTGGAAGGATGACGACCTGACAGGTGTGTGAGGCCCTGGAGCATCTGACTGAGGTGGGAGCCGGACAGGCTGCAGGCAAGAACCCTGAGGTCCCGTCCATCCTGAGAGTCTGTTACGGAAGGAACACTGTGTGCTCTGACCCAGCAGGGCTGGCCCTCCTCATGGCGAGTGTCACCTGTGTGCCCACGAGTGCTGCCTCCTGTCCCTCCAGCCAGTTACACAATCCTTCTCATAGCCAGGGGCCGAGGCCCAGGAACCTTCAAGGGAAGACAGCTTGAGGGTGGGGCCTTTGTCTTGAAGTGGGCTGAGATGGGCAGGGCCGGCGTGGTTTGCTGTCCCCATAAAGGCTCAGCACTTCACCCACCTCAGGACTCTGCAGAGCGAGTAAGTAGCTCTGAGTCTCCACCTGAGTCTCAGCTCCTGGCACCTGTCAGGAAGGAAGGAGGGACTCTCTGAGTCTGAGACAAGATCCGAGTGTGTGGGGAGCCATGATGCTGGTTCAGGTCTTGGTCTCAGAGACGGAAATTTTTAGAGAAAGGAGGGTTGGATGAGGTGGGGGCTATTCCAGGAGGTTCAAGAATGCCCAGAATCCCATCATTTTCCATCTGAGGTTTCCTTACTTACTCATAAAGTTCTAAGAGCAAGGATGGAAGGAGAAAAAAAAATGGACCTGCCAATGACTGTGCATCTCTCTCTTCAGGAGCCAAGGGCCAGATTGTATCTCCTGCTGTTCCTCTCTGTGGCCACCAGAGGGCCGAGTACGGGTAAGTCTGTCCCCAGGAGCAGCAGTTTGATCAGCTACCCAGGTGTGCAGAGGAGCAGAAATAGAGCTGGGCTGGATGCTGGAGTCCTGGTCCAGAGGGGGCGTCATGGAGATGCAGACAAGTCACACTTTGCAGCCAACTTGAGCTGCAGTCTGAGTGTTGATAGCTTGTCTCTGTAAGGTTCCTGGGGCCCCGGTCTGTGCCTCTGTGTGGCTGAGGGGGCTCAGGGGAGCCGTGGTGAAGACTGTGCTTCCTTTTAGCTACTCTGGCTCATGTGGCCTTGGCCTCTGGGTTCCTGGAGGGAGCTGGTGAGGTTGTGCCAAGGAGGTGAGGGCTGTGCCAATGTGTGGTACCCATTCTCACAAGTCCATTGGTCAAGGTGGGCATAATGATATTAATAGTTTTCATTTTTAATTAGTGGAGCAGAACAATGCAAGTGTAAAGCCTTACTAGATCGGGAGTCAGTTAGTCTTAGCAGAGAGGACCCTGACCTCTGTGGCCTCACAGTCCAGTGATGAGCTGGTGAAGTGGGCAGGGGCTGAGAGTTGATGCCCTGGAAGGCTGGCGTTGAGCGGCTCCAGACTAATAATGAGGGTTATCTTTCATCCTCTAGCAGTGTCCTGTTCTCCTGAGATGTTTTGGGAGAGTAAAACCTGTGTCCCTTTGCAGTCTTTCCTGCCTCAAAGCTGCAAGGAAATCAAAGAAATTTGTAGTGAAACAGGTGGTAAGTAATAAACCAACCTCGTACCCTCTTGTTTTAGGCACTTTTAAGCTGAACAGATCCGCGTCATGGAGACGAGGAAGAGTGTGCCTATCTCTTCTGTCTTCTCTGACTCCGGCTTCCAGCCAAGGTTATTTCCAGTGGGAATACTGAGGGTTTTCTGTCCAACCCAAGGACAGCAAACATGATCTTGTGAACACAAAGAGAAATGCAGTGTTCCTAGTGACTCTTAAGGTGGTGGCAGGAGCAATGATGGGTCTAAGATTTTCATTTTCCCCTTCTTGTAAGCTGAAGATTTTGCCAGTCACAGTGTCACAGATGCTGGTAGAAAATGTGAAATTCCTAACAGTGAGACAAGAAAATTTATTAATCACATTCATAGCAGTAGTCAGAGTACCAGCATTTTCTTGTGCTGGTTTCCTGAGCCTCAGTCCCAACAGAATGATGGGAAGAGGGCCAGGAGACAGCTGCACAGATAGTTTGTCTGCCAAGCGGGCCGACAAATTGGGCTTGTCAAGAAACAACCACCATTTTTTCCATCAGAGAATTTATTCTCTCAAGGGCTGGGTCCAGGAGAGGAACTCTGTACCTAGGAAATCTGAATCTCATGGCAGTGACCATGCCTGCCCTTTGCTCTGAGTCGCAAAGGCCACATCCTGATGTAGACTTGAGATGTGGTCAGGTGCTCATTTCTGGACTCTCCTGGTCAGAAGGAAGCTCCATCCAGAGGGACATAACATCTCTGTCTTCTAAGTATTTAGTTTTTGGGAAGGTAGCATGGAACAAAGGCAGTCAGTGTCCACAGAGAATTGTCCTCAACAAGCGGGTATTTGTGGGAGCCTTCAGGATACATTTCTGAATTCCCAGAGTCTTTCTGGTTGTGGGTCTGAGATGGACCCTGTGCTTTAGACACGGGGTCTCTGACTGGTTCCCTCTGCAGATGGCCTGTATCACCTCCGCACTGAGGATGGTGTTGTCTACCAGACCTTCTGGGGGTGGTGGCTGGACCCTGGTGGCCAGTGTGCATGAGAACCGCATGCTCGGGAAGTGCACCTTGGGCGATCGCTGGTCCAGTCAGCAGGGCAACAGGGCTGACTACCCAGAGGGGGATGGCAACTGGGCCAATTACAACACGTTTGGGTCTGCAGAGGCGGCCACCAGTGATGACTACAGGGTGGGTGGCACTGAGCACCCAGGTGGAAAGGGTGGGGAGCGGGGTGTGGCTGGAGCAGAGCCTGCAGAAGGGAGGGTGGGAGATGGGGATGTGGAGGTGGGGCTGGAGAAGAAGAAAGACAGAAGTCTGTGCTTTGAATCCCAATCTCTTGGAACCAAGGCTGTTTGGGTGGTGGGGCCTCATTGTCTACTGGAGATGGGGGTATCTGAGCACTGCTGGGCACCTGCCCCCCTGGAGACCTGAGCTCTCAGCTCAAGGGAGGGCTGTGTGTGGGGGTCTTTGGCTGGTGGCACCTCCTGGGTCAGTAAACCTGAGTGTGTGTCCCTCTGCAGAGCCCTGGCTACTACGATATCCAGGCCCAGGACCTGGGCATCTGGCACGTGCCCAACAAGTTCCCCCTGCAGCACTGGAGGAACAGCTCCCTGCTGAGGTACCACACCGACACTGGCTTCTTCCGGAGACTGGGACAGAATCTGTCTGGACTCTACCAGGTACATGGGGCTGCTGGCTGGGGGTGGGGGCACTACCTTTGGTGGACAGAGAGCCAAGTGTTTGGGGTGAGGAGTAAGTCTGCTCTGAGTCCCTGATCACTAGCAGATACTCATGCTTGGCTGTTTCTTCCACCTGTGGGTCAGCTGAAATCATGTGCTACCTCTGCTGAGCAAGAGAACAAGCCTTAGGGGAGGAGAGAGGGTGAAGGACAAGGGTCTTGAGGCTGGGCTGAGGGCAGGGAGAAGGAGTCACTATTATTCAGGCTGATTTCTGCAAAATAACACCTGAGGGCTCTGAATCCCTTATTCCCAATGTGGCAGCTTTTTTTCCTGTCCTCACACAACCTGTATTTTGGGTCTCTGAAGAAATACCCAGTGAAGTACAGAGCAGGGAGTTGTCAGACTGACAATGGCCCAGCCATTCCTGTTGTCTATGACTCTGGTAATGCTGAGAAAACTGCATCTTATTACTCACCATATGGTCAGTGTGAGTATCTATCTCCTTCCAAACCCCATTCATCAGTTCTTTCCTGCTCTCTTGGAGGAAATTATAAATCACAACAATGATCAGTTTCTAGCATTTACTGAACACTTATCAACACAGTGTATCTCTCTCCTTTCCAGGAACTTGACCTTGTTCTGTGTCATTTAATCATCATGAGAAAAGTATGAAGTTAGAATTCTTATCCTCTCCATTCTACAGGATGTAAACCCAGGCTTCTTAACCAACACCCTGTATGACTCTTAGAATAGTAAAGACTAGGCTAATATTCCCTGGTGAGAGCAACTATCAAAGTGGTGAAGAAATTTTTTTTTTTTTATGATGGATAGACATTAAAGAAAACATTTTTTCAGGTAATAAATCCATAGAAGGTAAGTCGTTGGTGCGAAAATAAGAGCCATCACTTTTAAAATTTTATTTATTTTTTAATTGAAGGATAATTGCTTTACAGAATTTTGTTGTTTTCTGTCAAACTTCGACATGAATCAGCCATAGGTATACATACATCCCCTCTCTCTTGAACATCTGAAGAGGTTCTTCCTCCCATCTCCCTCCCCATCCCACCCCTCTACGTTGATACAGAGCCCCTGTTTGAGTTTTCTGAGACATACAATAGCAATAGCAATAGCAATAGTTTTCTGAGACATACAATAGCAATAGCAATTGTATGTAGCAAATTCCCATTGGCTATCTATTTTACATATGGTAATATAAGTTTCCATGTTACTCTCTCGATACATCTCACCCTCTCATCCCCTCTCCCCATGTCCATAAGTCTGTTCTCTATGTCTGTTTCTCTACTGCTGCCCTGAAAATAAATTCTTCAGTAGCATCTTTCTAGATTCTGTATATATGTGTTAGTATAATATGTTTATCTTTCTCCTTCTAACTTACTTCACTCTGTGTAATAGGCTCTAGGTTCATCCACCTCATTAGAACTGACTCAGATGTGTTCCTTTTTATGGCTGAGTAATATTCCATTGTGTTTATGTACCAAAACTTCTTTATCCATTCATCTATCGATGGACATCTAGGTTGCTTCCATGTTCTAGCTATTGTAAATAGTGCTGCAATGAACAGTGGGATACATGTGTCTTTTTCAATTTTGGTTTCCTCAGGGTATATGCCTAGGAGTAGAATTTCTGGGTCATATGGTGGTTTTATCCCTAGTTTTTTAAAAAGAATCTCCATACTGTCTTCCATAGTGGCAGTATTAATCTACATTCCCACCAACAGTGCCAGAGTGTTCCCTTTTCTCCAAACCCTCTCCAGGATTTACTGTTTGTAGATTTTTTGATGATGGCCATTCTGACCAGTGTGAGGTATTATCTCATTGTAGTTTTGATTTGCATTTCTCTAATATTGAGTGCTGTTGAGCATCTTTTCATGTGTTTGTTAGCCATCTGTGTGTCTTCTTTGGAGAAATGTCTGTTTATGTCTTTTTCAACTTTTTGATTGTGTTGTTTGTTTTCCTGGTATTGAGTTGTATGAGCTGCTTGTATATTTTGGAAATTAACCCTTAGTCAGTTGTTTCATTTGCACTATTTTCTCCCATGCTGAGAGTTATCTTTTCACCTTGCTTATAGTTTCCTTTGCTGTGCAAAAGCTTTTAAGTTTAATCAGGGCCTACTTGTTTCCTTTTGTTTTTATTTCCATTACTCCGGGAGGTGGGTCATAGAGAATCTTGCTTTGATTTATGTCATTGAGTGTTCTGCCTATGTTTTCCTCCAAGAGTTTTATAGTTTCTGGTCTTACATTTAGGTCTTTAATCCATTTTGAGTTTATCTTTGTGTATGGTGTTAGGAGGTATTCTAATTTCATTCTTTTACATGTAGCTGTCCAGTTTTCCCAGCACCATTTATTGAAGAGACTATCTTTGCCCCATTGTATATTCTTGCCACCTTTGTCAAAAATAAGGTACCCATAGGTGCATGGGTTTATTTCTGGGCTTTCTTTCTTGTTCGATTGGTCTGTATTTCTGTTTTTGTGCCAGTTACCATACTGTCTTGATGACTGTAGCTTTGTAGTATAATCTGAAGTCAGGAAGGTTGATTCCACTAGCTCCATTCTTCTTTCTCAAGACTGCTTTGGCTAGTCGGGATCTTTTGTGTTTCCATATAAATTGTAAATTTTTTTGTCCTACTTCTGTGAAAAATGCCATTGGTAATTTGATAGGGATCACATTGAATCTGTAGATTGCATTTGGTAGTATAGTCGTTTTCACAATATTGTTTCTTCCTACCCAGGAACATGGGCTATCTCTTCATCTGTTTATGTCATCTTTGATTTCTTTCATCAGTGTCTTATAATTTTCTGTGTACAGTTGTTTTATCTCCTTAGGGAAGTTTATTCCTAGATATTTTATTCTTTTTGTTGCAATGGTGTATGGGATTGATTTCTTAATTTCTCTTTATGATTTTTCATCATCAGTGTATAGGAATGCAAGTGATTACTGTGTATTAATTTTGTATCCTGCAACTTTGCTAAATTCACTGATTAGCTCTAGTATTTTTCTGATAGTATCTTTAGGGTTTTGTATGTTAGTATCATGTCATTTGCAAACAGTGTGAGGTTTCCTTCTTCTTTTCTGATCTATATTCTTTTTATTTCTTTTTCTTCTCTGAGAGCCATCGCTGTTTTACATTTACTATTTCAATGAGAGCAGGTAATGGTGCGTGCATGTGTGCATTCCTGCTAAGTTGCTTCAGTCATGTCTGACTCTGTGTGACCCTCTGTCCATGGGGCTTCTCCAGGCAAGAATGCTGCAGTGGGTTGCCATGCCTTCCTCCAGGGGATCTTCCCAACACAGGGATCAACCCATGTCTCTTATGTCTCCTGCATTGGCAGGTGGGTTCTTTACAATTAGTGCTACCTGGCAAGCCCCAGGTAATGGCAGGTAGGGCAAATAAAGTCATGATAATTGGATGAGAAGTGTGCTAGCAGAAACTGATGGCCACTTCTGATCATTGCTTATTCCTGCTGAACTTCTGGAAGTCTTCTACTGTTATCTTCTTCTACAGTTATATGAGCTTTAGGCAGAAAAGTGACCTCTTGTGACCTGAGCCTTGGTCCTCTTGACCCAGATGGAGGGAGAGTCTCTTCTAGCCAAGTTCAGAGCCAGTATGTAGCAGCCACTCTCTAGAGGTGGCTTCAATTCCCACAGATTGGAGTGCTGAGCTGTAACCTGATCTGTTGATTTAGGGAATTCCTTGGCTAGTCAAGGGCTTCCCTGGTAGCACAGACAGGTAAAGAATCTGCCTGCAATGCAGGAGACCTAATTTTCATGCCTGGGTTGGGATGATCCCCTGGAGAATGGAATGGCAACTCACTCCAGTATTCTTGCCTGGAGAATCCCCATGGACAGAGGAGCCTGGCAAGTTCCAGTCTTCCTCTGTAGCCTGGCAGGTTACAGTCCATGGGTTCACAAAGAGTCGGGCATGACTAAGAAACTAACAATTTCAGTTCATTTTGGGTTTGTCAAAGATATTTCCAGTTTGTCCTTTTATTACTTGGCCCTTCCTCTCCCTCTTCCTTCCCAGGAGAATTTGTTGCAGAATTTTTCCCGTTCAAGGTGTTTAATAATGAGAGAGCAGCCCTGTGTGCTGGGATGAGGGTCACCAGCTGCAACTCTGAGCTTGTGAGTTTTGATAAGTTATACGGTCTGTCCATGTGTATGTGTCTGTATGAACATAGTTTTTGCATTGTTACTACTATTTTTTAATTGAGATGCAGTTGATATATAACATTATGTTAAATTCAAGTGTATGCCATAATAATTCTATATTTTAATATATTGTATGTGATCACAGTAAGTCTAGTCCACACCCACAAGAACATATAGTCACAAATTTTTTTCTTGTGATAAGAAACTTTAATATCAACTCTCTCACAACTTTTCTTTGTACAATATAATATTATTCACTATAATTATCATGCAAGAATACTGATGTGGGTTGCCAAGCACTCCTCCAGGGGATCTTCCCGACCCAGGGACAAACCTGCGTCTCTGGCTTTGGCAGGAGGATTCTTTACCACTGAGCCACCTGGGAAGTCCCATTTGCATGAACCCCTGCAAAAATTGATTCCCTTAAAATACATGCTAGGATACTTACAAAGCAATATATATTAGACATTCAAAGTTGACAGAGTCATTTTAAGGAACTCAGATGAAGTGGGACAAAGATATAAATGCATGATGGCAATCTCATGAGATAACCACCTGTGATAGCAACATAAACAAGGGGTCCTAGTTTATGAAGATGATCCAGCAACCAGAGAGTGAGGTGTGGACAGAGCCTTGAGGAACAGCACTTAGAGAATCGATTGAGGGGGAAAGGTGGGCTGACAGGGCTAAGAATTAATGTGAAGCAAGGTCAAAAGGAATTCAAGAAACTGCATGGTTTCACAGTCCACTGGAGGAGAGGGGTTTGTGGGAGGACAAAGCCAAGTAAGAACAGGACCAAAGATTCCAGAGGATTCAAAGATAAAGAGCTTAGTGGTGTCCGTAGCCAACCCCTCACTGTGTCTTCTCCCTGTCCTAAAGCACTGCATCAGTGGAGGAGGATTCTTCCCAGAGGGCAATCCTGTGCAGTGTGGGGATTTCTCCTCCTTTGACTGGGTGGATACGGAGCTCACAGTGGTTACAGCTCCAGCCGGGAGATCACTGAGGCAGCTGTGCTCCTGTTGTACCACTGAGAGCTGTGTGGTGGGAGACAAAGAAGCCCAGACAGTCAGAGAGGGAAAAATGGAATGTTAACAAGGCGGGGAGGGGAATAAATTGCATCACTTTGTGCTTCTAAGTCTGAATTCTTTTTGGAAATTGGCTGAGACCGAGAAGGCCTCATTATTAAAATAATGCCTCCTATTGAGTTTGATTTCCATTTTAGATGTTCTGAATTTGGAACTACAAGTCTTGGGTCCAGAACACAAGTTTGCCCCTCTTTCTTTGGACCCATGAAGGAGATTAAGAGCAGGGGAAAATCATTCCTTAATTTTCCTACCATATTATATTATTGGTTAGTCAAATCAAGCCCTCAACATAAACATCTGAAAGCAGAAAAGATAACTATTACTTAGATTTAGTAGGAAAAAATTAGGTTGAGGTCACAACTGCCATTTCCTTTATTCCTCTAGCTTTGACAGTCAGGACAGTGTTCCTAAAATGATTCTAGTACTAATTGCAATATCTGTGTGTTGGGAAGGGTTATCACAACACCAAACACTTCACTAACAGCTAGTTGGGTGTCCTCAACGCAACTCAATTTTGACCCAATCTGCAGGAGAAATCCTCAGATCCCCATGTGAAGGGCTCAGTCCTGCCAGTCTACACCTTGAATCCTCCACTTCAGATACCAGTGGGTGTGGGGGTGGCATGATACCTACCTGGATAGAGGCCAGGGCTGCTGTGAAACACCCTCCATTCCCCAGATGGAGAGTGATGTGATCTGATGTGATCTGAAATGTCAGCAGTGCTGTGGTTGAGCAACCCTGATAGTGTGTTTTGTCTTTATTTATTTATTTATTTATTTTTTAACAATTTTCACACAGGTCAGTTTCATTTTGGTAGTTAGTACATTCAACAGTTAAATAGATTTAAATAATGCAAGATGACTGCATGAATGTAACATTGATAACTAGTAGATATCCAATTTCACTAGATGCTAGATAATACAAAATTTAAAATCCTTTGTTTTGGTCACTGGGGTTCAGGGGAGGGGGAGTTAATCCTACTGGTCACAGGGGAATTCTGTTAAGTAAGACCCGATCTTCTGATATTCCTTCCCAGAGGTTTCTACAGCTGGATGAACTTCCGACCCCACAGAAAGGCCAAGTTCGTGGCCTCTAGCAGTAATGCACTTCCTGTTTACCAGGACAGTGTTAGATTCACAGCAGAAACAGTGGTTGAATGTAGCTTATGCCAACTAAACTAGAGCTGTTGGTTTTTGCAGAAACAGATACAGTGAAACCCAGATGATATTTAGCTGTAATGACCAAATGAGTGCAGCTGGTACCTAATATCCAAGCAACATCCGCCCAAATGTCAAGATGAATTTCTTTCTGATAAACTGATCCTCCAAATTCTGTCCCCAGAATCACCGACATTGAATTTAGCTGGAAATCCCCAGTCCTGCAATGCACTGCAAAGTTATTCTTTGTCAGCTTGGATTTGTCACTGTCCCAAGTCATGGGCTGGAACCCAGAAAACCAGTCCTCACAGTCAATGACAGCTGAACCATGGATTGTAGGTCCAACAGAATCCAAGTCAGCATCATAACCAAAGTTTATAGACTCTCTTTTATAAGAAGACTTGATATTAACATTATTCTTTAGCATGTTAGTGTGAGAAGGTAGTACCAAACTCAGATTCAAGCCTTCACAAATCTGCTCTTCATTTTAATGCAAGTCTGCTCTGAGTGTCATCTGTTGCATTGTTCTGTGATAGGTCATACAGTGTATGTATTTGGTTCTAAGCTGCCAGGCACTTGACCCGTGTTTGTGTTAGATGATCCAAATGTTGAGAATGTTGTGTCAGTGCATGATTTTGTTTTCACATCCAGACAACCCCAAACCAATCCTTCCTTGAAAATGTCTCTGGCAGTTTTCCAATGACACCTCCTGACAGAGGAGTACACATCATTTACACACAGCTCACTGTGTAGGTCTCAATGGCAAGCCTGTGAGAAGAGGTCATCTGGTGTCTACTGAGGGGGACGCTGCAGCCACAGCTGAGGCCGTGGGCTTGTTATGGGTTGGGTGGCAGCTGTCCTGGCTGGAGGGTGAAGTGAAAGCCTTGCGGTTGCTCTTGGCTAAACCTGATTTGTATGTTGTTTGTCAGCTACTGTTAATGTACAGTTGACTCTTGAACAATGTGTGGGTTGTGGGCACCAACCCGCCTGACAGTCTAAAATCCATCTATAAATTATAGTTGATTGTCTGTACCCATAGATCCTCCATATATGAAGTTTGTCTGTGTTTGTGCTTTGCATCTGCAGATTCAACAAGTGATGAATTGTGTAGTACTATATTATTTAATATTGGGGAGAAAAACCCCATGTGTAAGTGGATCAGTATCAGTCAAACCTGCTTTGCTCCAGGGTCAACTGCATTTGCTTTTTTTTTTTCTTCCTGATATCTTTTTTTTTTTTTCCACCTCCTTATTAAATGTTTATTCCTTACTAACTCACTCCTGATTTTCCTTCCTGCTCATTTCTTTTTTTGTTCTCTACTTACTTTTGTTACCTCTTGCCTTATTTCTCTCTGCTCATGCCAAGGTGTTACTGAACCAAACTTGGGTCTTCTGCCTTATGTGCAGGAAAACCTATCTACCGACGCAGGGTTGCAGTGAAGGAAAACGCAGCATTTACTGTAGGTGACAGCAAGAAGTTTGTGTAGCTAGCGCTCACCACCTCCACCCCCCGCCCCCGGCCCCTGAACTCCTCGTTGGTTTTCAGGGAAAAGGTTTTAAAGACAGGATGAGGAAAAATGTTGCAGGGTGCAGGATCAGCTAGAGGACATTCTTCTGACTGGTTGTTGGTGAAGAAATTGAAAGTCAACATCATCAACCATCTGCTTCCAATGATCTGGACTCTACTTGCTTGTGGTCAGCATAGGTAACTTCTTTTACCTGCTGGGGGTTTCAATATCTGCAAATCATCTTGAAGAGTATGACTCAGAAGGAATTTGCCATCTGGAAGGAATATGTCTGGAGTCCTGACAAAATTTTAATTCTTATGGAAGTTGGTGAGTCCGTAAGTATTTGCTTTTTAAAATTCATTAAATGGTACAATTCTATTTTATATCCTTCTCTGTATGTGTGTTAATTTTTTTACAATGAAATTTTCTTTTTAACAATAAAACATAGGGAGGTCACTTGGAGACACTGGGTTGGATGTGATGTGGGGAGGGGGCAAGGTTTTCCTCCACATTATTCTCTGTCTATGCACACACATACTGTCATTTTTTTGGCCTAATGTGCATTTTGAATTCTGTTGACATGGACTGCTCATTGGTGGTGCATCTAAATTCACAAAAGCAATACTCTTTCAGAATCAATCAATTATTCCTTTTAATTCTTCCAACCCATTCCAGCATATCATCACACAAAATCCAGCCTCAAACTCCAACTTGTCTCCCTAGTTTGGGCTGTCCTATACTGGAAAGATCAGTTGGCTGCAATCACTACCTTCTAACATTTCCCTCACTTTCCCCAGCTTTTCTTTATGGCCAATGCTCTAACATTTCTTGCAGCTTCTACAGTTTCCTTTTTAATTTCTCTCCCTGATTCCTATTTTCTGGTGCACGGGGATGTTCAGTATGAGAGAAATTGATCTACAAGGCACAAGGGCACAAAATGGGGAAGGAAAAGGTGGAGAGGGCAAGCACCAAAGCGTTCAAGCAATCCCACTGACCAGTAGCAATGGGTCACCCTTCCTTTCACATATGTGAGCAATTTGATTCTAAAGCCCATCCTGACATTTCTCCAGGAGTATTTCTGGGGCTATTTATCTTAGTTTGCGTCCTCCACACATGAAAACCTGAGGCAAAGATTTGAAAGAGCTAACATTTGACTGGGGAGCTGCCAATTCAGAGAGGCGAGGACTAGGAAAAAATGGAAGAGATGGAGAAAATCATAGAAGCTATGTAATTTTTGATCACTCTGCCTGTCTCCTTATAATGATTTTGAAGGAGACATGGATGAGGCAGAGGGCTGACCTGAAATCTCTCCTGAGTCCCATGGTGCATTGTCTAGAATGGGACAGTGAGTGGGTGATGACAGTTGATACTATATGAGAAGCAAGGACAAGGGTGGACAGAGAAAGAGGAAGGAAGGAAAAGATGGAAGGGGTCAGGGGATAAAAAAAAAAGCAAAGAGAAATAGAGGAAGGTGTCAGGAAACATTTAACAAGAGGCTTCCTGTGAGCTGTTTTGGATCTGTCAGGAACCCTCTGGCCCTTGCTGATTCCTGAATATTCAGGAATTAAGAGGAGAGGCACACCTTTCCTGGGGCTGAGGAATCCAGGCATTTCTCATTACGGTGATAAGTACCCTCTTCCTTTTTATGAGCCATGTGGTAAAAGGTGATTGTTTGCAACTCTCTCTTTGATAGGGATCATCTTATGTTTTGTAAGTCTGGAATTTTAATCTTTGTCTTTGCTGAGAATAACTACAGTATATATGCCCACGCCATGTTGATTAAAACACCTTTGCTCCATCAGAGCTTAGGTCCCTGTGTCTGTCTTTCTTTCTTTCTGTTTTTCTCTCTCTCTATATATATCTATTTCTGGCTAATTCCTTGGAGCGCGGAGGCCTGCTGAGCTCACTTTCTTGCCTGGGCTTCCAAGACCCTCTCGAGAAGGCGCACTGTGCCTTCACCCACTCGAGAGGGCGCCTGGTGCCTATGCGCAGCAGCGCGAGCCCTAAGAACGGGACTTGATTGGCTTTCCGCGTAAACCAGGGGATAGCAGCCTCTTTCTCTCTCTTGCTCTCCGGACCACCAGATTCTGGTCCATTAAAGGACCAACAAGCGCTATCAGCCTCTTTCTCTCTCTTACTTTCTTAATGTCGACTCTGGACCCCAGGTTCCGGTCCATTAAAGGACCAACAAGAAGGGAGAGTAGGAAGAGAGAAGGCAAAGTTGAGATACTAGTAGGGGGGAAGGTCATCGAGGGAGGAGAGAAGGAGAGAGAAGGTCTTTAAATGTCACAGTGGCACCAGGTGTGGTAGAAATACCCCCCACCTCCCCCATCACCAGAGCTCTGCTCAAATTGTGGACTTATAAGCAAAAGAAATGATTGTCTCTTTGTTAAGCCACTGGGTTTGGAGTGGCTTATTGTGTACCTGTATATAATGGTTCCATCTTCCATGGTTGGAGGTTGAGCCTGATGCTCTGGCTGATGACATGGGTATTTTCAGTGGGATTGTGGAGGTACTTGTGGTTTACAAGGGCCCTTGCTGGCAGCAGTATGAGGAAGGGATTGGAAGGGGCCAACACTGGACACAGTGAGGATTAGGAAGGAGCAGGAGGCCATTTCAGGAATGCAGGCCTCAACCAGACCTTGATCTATGGTCACCAACACCACCCCAGAGGATTAATTTGAAGCAATTAAGGCTGTTCCACTCTCTTGGCCAAAAGCTGATTCAGGAGGTGGCATATGTCTTATCTCTGGCCAATGAGAAATGAGGAAAGGTGTGCTGGGCTTCTGGGAAATCCTTCATTTCTTCTGAAAAAAATCCAGAGGAAGAGAATCTTCTTTTCCCTCTATATATGTCTTACGATTATCGATTATTATGGGTTGAATTGTATTCTCCCCAAATTCAGACCAGAACCCTAACCCTGAGTACCTCAAAACATGACCACTTTTGGGGGTTCAGTGCTTAAAGAGGTATAAAGCTAAAATGAGGCCATTAGTATGGGTCCAATCCACTCTTATTCGTATCCTTACAAGAAGAAGCCATTTGGATATACACAGATCACTAGGGAGGCATGCAGAGAGTAAAGACCGTGTGAGGATACAGTGAGACAGTGGTCATATGCAAGCCTATGAAAGAGGCTTCTGAAGAAACTAGACCTGCCAGCACTTGACCTTGAACTTCTACCTTCCAGAACTCTGAGAAAAAACATCTTCTGTTTAAGTTCCCCTCTTCCCACCAGCCCGTGGTATTTTGTTTTGGTAGACCAAGAAGACTACTGCATGCATGCTGCTTAGAACACTGGTCAGCATTCTATCCTCAGGTAAAGGATGAGCCAGGGCAGAGAGCCTGAGAGCTCCTAGATCCTTGAAGACCTTGAGCTGGTGCTGAGTCAATCAAGCTTGACATTGCTCTGCCCCTGTAGTTCCTATTTCATGAGGTGATGTATTTACTTTTTAAGTCACTTTGAGATGAGTTTTGCATTAGTCCTAGCTGAAAGCCTTATAACTGATATAGACCTGACCTAACCATGTGCTGGGGCAGTGAGACTTGAGGGTAGTGGTGTAGGACAGATTTAAGAGGAAGCAGGAAGTAGAAGGAAATGGACACAGTCACTGGTTATGACTGAATGAAGGTGGTTAGGAGTGATGTCCTTAAGGCTATTTGTACCATTTCCCCAGATGCTTATGTGCCGTCAGCTATAGGTTATTCCTTAATTTCATACCACATAGGATGAAGGATGAAAGGTACAATGAAGTTAAAGATGTCAAAATATGAAAAGCTATGTCTTACAAGTAACAAAAGAACATACTTCAAGCATAAGATTTCTTTGGTGTTTTCTTCTTGGGCGGTGTTTTATTTTCCTTTATCAAGCTAAGCTAGTATTTTGTGTAAATCAGTACTTTGAACCTACAAAGACAGAAAATGTTGGCTTAACAATAACAATAGGCTCAATCTTTTCTTAAGGCTTGAGATGTCATCAGTGGTATAATAAAGTTATATGGTATCACTGTGAAGGAACTGATTAACTATTATAGTGAAAGAAGAATCTGAGAACAGAAGAATGCCACTGGAATAGAAATGACTGAGGAAGCTTGAAGCATCAGGGTGGTTTGTACTGACTTATCCTCACATGCAGTTTCTTCATTTGCTCATCTGTAATAAATGTTCACTAGTTTCTGGGAAAATGAGAAGATAAAAGGCAAAGAAGTGTCTTTGTGTGAAACTAAAATTTATTTCAATTGAAGATTTTTATGTATTCTGAGATGATCCGTTCCAATTTTGTTCTTAAAGTGTGTTTTTCACCCCCTAGGAAATGATGGTTGATGATGGTCCATGTTTAAATAAAAACATCTTTTTTTGGTGTTTTTTTAGCAAGAAAGACACAAAGAAGAAAAGCAAAGCCATCACCAGCTCTCATTAATCTTATCTTTATGTGTTTTGTTTGGAAAACACACAGGTCCATGAAATCCCCAGATCTGAACACTGTGCTAAGAAGTGACCTTCAACATGTGTCTTTTAGAGCCTGTGGAGACTCTAGAAAGAAAGCTCCCAGGGTCCACCTAGCTATCAACTCGCAGCTCCTGGACCCAGTTTGAGGGAAGAATGGGGGTTGATGTGCTGGAAGTAAGTGCTGCTAGGGTCTGTGAGTGTGGATGCACGGATTATAGCCCAGAGTTGTGTGGAGGGCAAGGGATCCTTAGCCTTTGAGTCTTTGTAGATTTAGACAGGAATTGGAGGGTGCCATGTTAGTCACTCAGTTGGATCTGACCCCATGGATTATAGCCCACCAGGCTTCTCTGTCCATGGAATTCTCCAGGCAAGAATACTGGAGGGCATTGCCATTCCCTTCTCCAAGATTGGAGGCAGAGACTGAGGAAAAAAAGGATCTAACCTGGCATTTCTGTGGGCAAGAATCCCTTAGAAGAAATGGAGTAGCCATCATAGTCAACAAAAGAGTCTGAAATGAAGTACTTGGATGCAATCTCAAAAATGACAGAATGATCTCTGTTCGTTTCCAAGGCAAACTTTTCAATATCACAGTAATCCAAGTCTATGCCCCAACCAGTAATGCTGAAGAAGCTGAAACTGAATGGTTCTATGAAGACCTACAAGACTTTCTAGAACTAACACCCAAAAAAGATGTTCTTTTCATCATAGGGGACTGGAATACAAAAGTAGGAAGTCAAGAGCTATCTGGAGTAACAGGCAAATTTGGCCTTGGAGTACAGAATGAAGCAGGACAAAGGCTAACAGAGTTTTGGCAAGAGAACACACTGATCATAGCAAACACCCTCTTGCAACAACACAAGAGAAGACTCTACACATGGACATCACCTGATGGTCAATAATGAAATCAGATTGTTCATATTATTTGCAGCCAAAGATGGAGAAGCTCCATACAGTCAACAAAAACAAGACTGGGAACTGACTGTGGCTCAAATCATGAACTCCTTATTGCCAAATTCAGACTTAAATTGAAGTAGGGAAAACCACTAGACCATTCAGGTATAACATAAATCAAATCCCTTATGATTATACAGTGGAAGTGACAAAGAGTTTCAAGGGATTAGATCTGATAGCCAGAGTGCCTGAAGAACTATGAACATTGTACAGGAGGCAGTGATCAAGACCATCCCCAAGAAAAAGAAATGCAAAAAGGCAAAATGGTTTTCTGAGGAGGCCTTACAAACAGCTTTGAAAAGAAGAGAAGCGAAAGGCAAGGAAGAAAAGGAAAGATATACCCATCTGAATGCAGAGTTCCAAAGAATAGCAAGGAGAGATAACAAAGCCTTCTTCAGTGATCAATGCAAAGAAATAGAGAAAAACAATAGAATGGAAAAGACTAGAGATCTCTTCAAGAAAATTAGAGATACCAAGGGAATATTTCATGCAAAGATAGGCACAATAAAGGACAGAAATGTCATGGACCTAACTGAAGCAGAAGATATTAAGAAGAGGTGGCAAGAATACAAGAAGAAGTATACAAAAAAGATCTTCATGACCCAGATAGCCATGATGGTGTGATCACCCACCTAGAGCCAGACATCCTGGAGTCAAGCGGGCCTTAGGAGGCATCACTACAAACAAAGCTAGTGGAGGTGTTGGAATTCCAGTTGAGCTATTTCAAATCCTAAAAGATGATGCTGTGAAAGTGCTGCACTCAATATGCCAGCAAATTTGGAAAACTCAGCAGTGGCTACAGGACTGGAAAAGATCAGTTTTCATTCCAATCCCAAAGAAAGGCAATGCCAAAGTATGTTCAAACTACTGCACAATTGCACTTATCTCACACGCTAGTAAAGTAATGCTCAAAATTCTGCAAGCCAGGTTTCAATATTACATGAACTGTGAACTTCCAAATGTTCAAGCTGGATTTAGAAAAGCCAGAAGAAGTAGAGATCAAATTGCCAACTTCCGATGGATCATTGAAAAAGCAAGAGAGTTCTAGAAAAACATCTACTTCTGCTTTATTGACTATGCCAAAGCCTTTGACTGTGTGGATCACAACAAACTGTGGAAAATTCTTCAAGAGATGGGAATACCAGACCACCTTACCTGCCTCCTGAGCAATCTGTATGCAGGTCAAGAAGCAACAGCTAGAACGGGACGTGGAACAACAGACTGGTTCCAAATTGGCAAAGGAGTACATCAAGGCTATATATTGTCACCCTGCTTATTTAACTTATATGCAGAGTACATCATGAGAAATGCTGGGCTGGTTGAAGCACAAGCTGGAATCAAAATTGCTGGGAGAAATATCAATAATCTCAGATATGCAGATAACACCAGCCTTATGGCAGAAAGTGAAGAAGAACTAAAGAACCTCTTGATGAAAGTGAAAGAGGAGATTGAAAAAGCTGGCTTAAAGCTCAACATTCAGAAAACTAAGATTATGGCATTTGGTCCCATCATTTCATGGCAAATAGATGGGGAAACAATGGAAACAGTGAGGGACTTTATTTTTTTGGGCTCAAAATCACTGCAGATGGTGCCTGTAGCCATGAAATTAAAAGACACTTGCTCCTTGAAATAAAAGTCATGACCAACCTAGACAGCACATTAAAAAGCAGAGATATTACTTTGCCAACAAATGTCCATCTAGTCAAAGCTATAGTTTTTCCAGTAGTAATTTATGGATGTGAGAGTTGGACTATAAAGAAAGCTGAGCTCCGAAGAATTGATGCTTTTGAACTGTGGTGTTGGAAAAGACTTTTAAGAGCTTCCTGAACTGCAAGGAGATCCAACCAGTACATCCTAAAATAAATTGGTGCTGAATATTTATTAAAAGGACTGATGCTGAAGCTGAAGCCCCAATACTTTGGCCACCTGATGTGAAGAACTGACTCTTTGGAACAGACCCTGATGCTGAGAAAGATTGAAGGCAGGAGGAGAAGGGGACAATAGAGGATGAGATGGTTGGATGGCATAACTGACTTGATGGACATGAATTTGAGTAAGCTCCGGGAGTTGGTGATGGATTGGGAAGCCTGGCTTGCTGCAGTCTATGTGGTCGCAAAGAGTCGGACACGACTGAGCGACTGAATCGAACTGAGCTGAACCTGGGTTCCTGGTATTTCTCATATTGGCCACGGGCCACCAGAGGGCGCAATGCAGGTAATTGTCTTCTGGAGCAACTCTTCCTCCTTTCAAGTGTCAATAATAGAAATGAGCTGGACTGCTGGTGTCTCTGGGGCAGAGGGGATGTCTTTCAGCTGCACAGAGGGCACTTCATGCTGTAGACTTGAGGTGTCTGTAGGCTAAGCACTGATTTCTGTTGGCTGGTGGGATCTGATGAGGGGCAGTAGTGTGCTGGGTGAGGCAGGTCCTGGGTCCCAGTTCTGTGCCTCTGAGTGACTCTCAGAATGGCCTTCAGGGGCCTGTGTTAAGAACTGTGTCCCCTCCCAATCTCTCCCCACTCCCATGTGCTTGGTCTTGGGATTTCCAGAGGGATTTGAACGGTCTGTTTGTGCTCAGGACTACTCTCTTTCCGTCCTCCTCCCCACAACAAGAATAAGAATGGAATTTAGAAATCTGTCTTTATCTTCATTGTCATTTATGCTTTTTTTTTTTTTAAGGTAAAGTATGTTGCTAAATATCATCTCATTTGATCTGCACTAATTTCTAAATCACTGTTTACTGGCTTCATTTTTGGCATAAGGAAACAGTCAGTTATGTTAAATATAATTGAAAGTCTCTTGACTATTGTGAATAATGTTCATTGAACACTGGTATATAAGCATATGAGTGTCTGTCTTCTTTATTTCTCTTTTAAAGTTGACTCACATTTTTCTTTTGGTCACATTGAGTGACAGGTGGTATCTTATTTCCCTGACCAGGGATTGAACCTGTGCCCTCTACAATGAAAGCATGCATGGAGTCTTAACCACTGTACCACCAAGGAAGTCTGAGACAAGGTGCTTAGCTGTGGCAGGTGACTCTCAAGATTTATTTCTTCTTCCTCCTCAGTCTTCAGCTTGTCCTTCTCCCAGTCAGAATGAGGCAGCTTCCCCGTCAGGGAGAACCTCGGATCTGATGGGGAATGGTGAGAGTGAGGCCACTAAAAGGGCAGGTCTGTGCATTTCTCCTGCTTGTGCCAGTCTGTTCTCCATGGTTCCCTCCAGTCCTGGTCCAAAGCGTGTGTGAGGTTGTGTGCACATGTGCCTGTGTGCATCTTAACAAGAGTGCAGGGGGCAGCTGCACTCTGCTGTTGTGGGAGAGAGAAGCACATGAATGGCATGTGCCTTGCCCAGTGTTTGGCAGGACAGACATCCACACAAACACATAATTATAACCTGAAGCATCTTAGGTATAGTGGAAATATTACTGAGGGTCTACATGACACCCTAACTCTGCTGTGGTCTCAGGGGTGGTGACTCATGTCCTGGGAGCTGTATAAGAGTCTATGGGAAATCAGTGCAATTTAGGTTGAGTGAATAGTCTATTCACTATTCATTTTGAATAGTCTATTCAAAATCATGACTGTTTCAGAGAGAGCATCTTATGGCAGCAACTTGGTTTTTAATTTTGGAGCATGGAATATTTGTTGGGTATAGGCAAGAGGAGATGCTGGAAGTATTAACAGGACCCAGGTGATAGGGGAACTTTTGCATGATGCCAGTGATTTTGGGCCTTGTGCTGTATTGATGCGAGTATTAAAGGATTTTAAAGGGAAGATTGACCTTTCTTCTTCTTTTTTTGTTTGTTTGTTTGTTTTTACAAAGATCATGCTGGTATCACAATGGTGACAGGTCCCAGGGAAAGAGACTAAGGACAGGAGGTCAGTAATGAATAGATTCAGTAAACCACATGAACGCTTGAGGTAGGCAATGCCCATGAAGAGGAATGGTGGGATTTGATGAATTCAAAGATTTTAAATTTATGAACAGTGGCACAGGGAAGATGGAAGGGAAGAAATTTAGAATCACCACTTGATTTTCATTTGGGTGACTGAGAGTTTGGATGTCTAGACAATGAACTGGTTTGGGATCAGTGAGGGATAGAGCTGTTTTGGTCATGTGTGGAGTTGAGCTGCCTTGACGATATCCAGGTGGCTGTTGGATTTTTAGATTCAGCCCAAGGAACATCTGGGCCAGAGAGAGCAATCTGGGGGCCATCAGTGAAATTTCCTGAAGCCAGGGCAGGGGTGTGTCATGCAATCTTTTAGTGGGGATATGTGTCCTCTCCGGGAACAGTCTTGCTTGTTGTTTGGGTGAGGCATCCTGCACTGTGTGCCACCAGCATTAGGGTGACGCTGGTCTTGTAATCAGGGGTCGGCCGTCATGGGAGTCCTCACTAATTTGGGTTAGGAATCTCTGGTACTTTATGGGGTTGGGCTCATCACTCCCACTCCAAAGGCTCCATCTCTGTCTGGGAAACTGAGACTCCACAAGTCATTTGTTATGGCATTAAAGGGGATTAAAACAAACATACAAAACCAACAAAACAAGAAACAAAAAAATGAGCCCCAGACAAATGGCGAATACAAAATCAGGCAATAATAACAAGAATAATGGAATATGAACACACACATATACCAAAACAGTCTAAAGAAAAGAACTTACAAGAGATTGACTAACGAGCAAAGGGAACCAAAAATATCAACCAGTTAAAAACAAAGCTATCTGAAGTACAAACCGGAAGCAAAACCAAAGCAAGGTGCCAACTGGGGAATAAAGCAAAGAAGACACGGTGAAAGAAAGAAAAGGAAGAACAGAGAGGAAGAATTAGAAAAGCAAAGTTAAATAGAAGTATATAAAGAAGATTATGCATATTAAGGAATAACTACAGCAAGAAAAGAGCATTAAGAAAACAAACAAAGAAAAAATCTAAAAAATAATAAATCAATAATAATAATAAATAAAAATAGTTAACAAAAAAGAAATAACCCCAGAGAATCACAAAAGGCCATTTTAGAGGTATCAGTATACAAAAGAATTAAAAAGTGTGATTAAAAGAAATTTCTCAAAAGCTTAAACAGAATTATTAGTACTATTAAAATCAACAACAACAGCTACAGAGGAAAAAAAAAACAACAAGCAAAACAAAAGAAGAAAAAAAATCCAGAACCAACTGTAGACCAAGTCAATATGTAAGAATAACGTATGTTTTTGTCGGATCTCAGCTGTCAGGGTCCTTTCCCTCACTGTGAGTCACAGTCCACTGCACCTCCTGGGATGCCCTCCAGTACTGGGCTGGTCTTTGAACCTGCTGTAGGGGCAGCTCAGACTCTAATTTGGTCCCACTCCTGCATGTTCTTGCCTCCAATGTCCACAGCTGCCAGAACTAGAGCATTTTCTTTTGTGGGAATTCTTATTGTCCTTTTATATATTCCATAGACACAGGTTCTGCCTAGTCGATCGTGTGGATTTGATCTGCAACTTCTACAGCTGGTGGGAAGGCTTTTGGTCCTCTTCCTTAGCCACACTGCCCCTGGGTTCCAACTGTGGTTTTATCTCTACCCCTGCATGTGGGTTGTCCACAGGGATTTGCTCCTGAGGCTGCCCTGGAGGACTTGGGTCTGCCAGAGTGAGGATCGGGTGTGGAGTGCTGCAGCTGCTTGGGTTGCAGGGACCTTTGCAGCATCAGGTAGGCAGGGAAGCCGGTGGCTAGGGAAGTGGGAGATATGGTGCTCTTAGGGTTTTTCCTAGACTCTGGCAGCTCTGTCCCAGTGGAGATTGAGCGTTGAGGTGGCATGGTTGCTTGGATTACTGGGACCCTGGCAATGCCACTACGCAGGAGCGCCAGCGGCCATTGTTGCAGGAGATAGGCACTATTAGGCTTTTTCCCAGCCTCTGGCAGCTCTGCCCCCGTGAGGATTGAGTGTGGAAGTGGCTCAGCTGCTTGGGTCATGGGGACCCTGGTAGTGTCAAGTGTACGGGGACACCGGCTGCCTCAGCCGTAGGAGCTGTGGCATTATTAGAGTCTTTTTCTAGCCTCTGGCAGCTGGCGTTCAAAGGGCCTATTTGGCTGGTCCTTCTCTGTGGCTCAGTGAGTTAGGCACTTAAAGGGCCAGCCTCTCTAGGGGTCGTTCTCTATTGTTCAGCTGCCAGTCTCCATATGGGGAGAGAGAGGGAATGGTGATGGCTTCACCCCCTGCATGTGACTCAGCATTAATTCCTTGCCTCCATGGCTGCCTTGCTTTCCTCCACTGGCATTTCCCACTGCAATCTCCTTCCTCACATCCCCTCAGTCTGTCTCCCCCGCAGTCAACAGCAGGCCTCGCCCTGGGATTGCTGTCCAATCCCTATGCTCCAGCTCCCAGCCGCCAAGCTTTCTAGCAGACTTGTGTCCCTGTCCCGAGGAGGAAGGGCTGCAGCAAGAATTGTCCGCGTGATTCTCATTCCATTCAGCCTGTCACAGAGCAGCCTCTGCCCTCTCCAACGGTCTCATATGCTTCTTGTCTGTCCCAAACAATTGCCCCGATGTGGGGACCTGACCCCTGCTTTCAGTAGCCCCCCACCCGGCCCCCTCCCCAGATGCAGGTCCAGTACGGCTCACCCGCCTCTTTTTCCCCTCCTTCCTTCATCCTGCTGAGTTCTGCGTGGTTCTGTATGTTCTTTTCTGGTTGTCAAGTACTCCTGCCCATTCTCAGCAGGTGTTCTGCAAGATCTGTGTCTGAAGGTGTCTTCCTGATGCATCTGTGGCGAGAGATGTACTCCATGTCCACCTACTTCCCCACCACCTTGTCTCTCTCACGGTGATTCTTATTTTAGGGGAAATGGAATGAGTTCTGTTTCTTGAATTTCCAGGGCACATTTTGCAATTTAGTAGAACAATTCTTATTTCCCAGTTTTTATCACAGGTAAAATAAATAATAAATAAGTCAATAATACTGGGGTGATACTGAAAACATATTTACTAATGAATATAGTTGAAACTTATTTGTATGCTTTAATGTTTTTTGACTTTTTTATGCAGCTGTTTTCACATTAGTTTTTAGACATATTTTATACTGCAGAGTAGCTCTATGAAGTTAGCTCTGTTGAGAATTTTGTTATATTGCCAGAGAAATATCTTGAAATTTCGGAGGACACCACCATGATAATTTATAGTGTGGGAAGGCATTGTCTTTAAAAACTAAAGGACCAGCTGGAAACAGGGACGCTGTGTGACATCTTGGGCGGTGGTGGCATCCCCAGATCCTGGGCCCTTCCCACTCCTTCCAAGCCCATAAGCCATTAGACACAAAGCCATATGACTTCCAGCAGGAACGGCCCACTTCTGCAGGTGTGGGTGCATCCTATGAATTTTGCAATTCTCATATTACATCATGGAAATATTATTTATGGAGGATATATTCAGGACAAAAGAACATAAAATTATTTTTTGCAATCAAGAGGGCCCAAGTGGGATGGATAACTAGGGAGGTAGAGAACCAACTTACAAGCATAGTTCAGATTCATTGATTTGATAGTATTATACTGAGTTTTTACTGATGTCAGGTTCTGTGATAAATTCCAAGAGGGGTCAAGTTTTAAAACAGAGGCAAATAACACTAATGCTTTATTTTTGTTAAAATAAAAAACAAACCATTGCCTATGGCCTGGTTTTGTATGGCCAGTGAGCTGAACATGGTTTTTTATATTTAAAGGTTGCTAAAAATTGGGAATTCCCTGGTGGTCCAGTGGTTAGGACTCCAAGATTTCACTGCTGAAGGCTTGGCTTGGGGAACTAAGATCCTGGAAGCTATATGGCACGGCCAGGGAGGTGGAAGCGATGACCATTATTTCTAAATTGTCTTCTAGGTTTAGTACAATGAAGATCAAGATTCCACAAAATCACTGTTGTTCAACTTTATTAATAATCAAAGAAATATAGCTGACAGATTTGCTTAAAAAAATCAAATTGACAAAAACATCATAAATCACCGTTATACTACTGAATTCAGCTCATCATTCCAATCTGTTTTTCCCCTTATTTCTTCTAATGTCAGTACAAAATATCAAAATCCTTAGCCCTCTTAGTATCTATAGTATAACATGATACAAGTGCTAGTGAAAATGTCTAGCTGCTCTTTGTCCATTCTTTTTTCTTCTGTATCCCTGGACTACAGATAGAATGATTGGAAAGACAATAGTCATTCTGTGATCATGGGGCTGAAAAAAAATTATATACAAAGGAAGGTGAAACAGGCACATCAAAGAAGTTGAGTGCCCTTGTCTTTTATATGTGTTTATTTAATTTTGGTTGTGCTGGATCTTCGTTGCTGCTTGGGCTTTTCTCTGTTTGCGGTGAGCAGGGGCTACTCTCTAGTTGCTGTGTGAGGGTTTCTCATTGCAGTGACTTCTCTTGTTGCAGAGCAGTCACTAGGGTGCAAGGACTCAGTAGTTGCAGCACATGGGCATAGTTGCTCCGCGGCACGTGAGCTTTTCCCAGACCAGGGATCAAAACTGTGTCTCCTGCACTGGCACGTGGACTCTGCCACTGAACCACCAGGGAAACCCCTCAAGTACCCTCTTGATGTACCCTCTTACATCTCTCCTTCATTGCCTACTCCTGGAATTTTGTTTTGTGATAAATAACCTACTGATATGATAGGTTTTTCTATTCTTTGCAGCCAAATATAATCCTTGGCAAGGGGTTCAAGAAATGAACTCTTGGGAATTCCCTGGTGGTTCAATGGTTAGAGCTCCATGCTTCCACTGCAGGAGGCATGGGTTCCATTCCTGGTTGGGGAACTAAGAGCCCTCAAGACACACAGTGTGGCAAAAAGAAAACAAAATTAATAAGAATTGACTCTTTAAGGAGAGACTGGTTGCTGCCAGAGGAGGAGTGGGGTTGGTGAGTGAAATGAGTAAAGGAGATCAAGAAGTATAAATATCCAGTTTATAAAAAACGTAAGCCATGGGGATGTAATATACAATATAGGGAATATATTCCACAAATATTGTATTTATCATAAGGTAACAGATGGTAACTAGATTTATTGTGGAGGTCATTTTTCAGTGTACATAAATGTCGAATGACTATTTGCACAGCTAAAACTAATAAAATATATTATGTCAATTATACCTCTAAAAAAAAGAGAAAGAAATGGGTCCTCTAATTCTCTACTGGTATAAATAAAAATTGGCAAAAAGTTTCAGGTGGACAATGCATTAAAAAATTTTCGTGCGTGTATTTAGTTCAAATCAAAGCTCCCTTGACTCTAGGACATTTACTCATACATCAGAGTCTTAGTCTCTTCAGGTGAATGCAGGTCATACAGGTAATAATGTATTACAGATAACAATAGTCAAGTCCTCACATGTTGTTTTTATAAATTTAAGTGAAATATCATTACAGCCCTTAACAGAGTGTCTGACTTATGATAACTGCTCGATACTTATTAATAGCTATTATTCAGAAAACGAGCCAAAATGATCAAATGGATCACAGTCTTGCATATCTCAATAAAACTATGAGCCACACCATGCAGGGTCACTCAAGATGGACAGGTCATGGTGGAGAGTTCTGACAAAATGTGGTACACTGGAGAAGGAAATGGCAAATCACTTCAGTATTCTAACATTGAGAACTCCATAAACTGTATGAAAAGGCAAAAAGATAAGACACAGGAAGAAGACCCAAAGCGGAAATGACGTCAAGTTGCCTGGGGATGAAAACAAAATCCAATGCTGTAAAGAGTGATATTGCATAGGAATCTGGAATATTAGGTCCATGAATCAAGGTAAATTGGATGTAGTCAAACAGGAGATGGCAAGAGTGAACATTGAGATTTTAGGAATCAGTGAACTGAAATGGATGGGAATGGATGAATTTAATTGAGATCACCATTATATCTGCTACTGTGGGCTAGAATCCCTTAGAAGAAATGGAGTAGCCCTCATAGTCAACAAAAGAGTCTGAAAAGCAGTTCTTGGATGCAGTCTCAAAAACGGCAGAATGATCTCGGTTTGTTTCCAAGGTAAACCATTCAACATCACAGTAATCCAAGTCTATATTCCAACCACTAATGCCAAAGAAGTTGAAGTTGACCAGTTCTATGAGGATCTATGAGACTTTCTAGATCTAACACCAAAAAAATATGTCTTTTTCATCAGAGGGGACTGGAATGCAAAATAGGAAGTCAAGAGGAAGGTACTTGAAATAACAGGCAAGTTTGACTGTGGAGTACAAAATGAAGCAAGGCAAAAACTAACAGAGTTTTGTCAAGAGAACACACTGGTCATTGCAAAGACCCTCTTCCAACAACAGAGAGACGACTACTAAACATGGACTTCACCAGATGGTCAAAACTGAAATCAGAGTGATTGTATTCTTTGCAGCCAAAGATGGAGAAGCTCTATAGAGTCAGCAAAAACAAGACCTGGAGCTGACTGTGACTCAGATCATGAGCTTCTTATTGCAAAACTCAGACCTAAATTGAAGAAAGTAGGGAAAACCACTAGGCCATTCAGGTATGAGCTAAATCAAATCCCTATGATTACAGAGTGGAAGTGACAAATAGTTTCAAGGGATTAGACCTGATAGACAGAGTATCTGAAGAACTATGGATGAAGGTCTGTAACATTATATAGGAGGTGGTGACCAAAACCATCCCAAAGGAAAAGAAATACAAGAAAGCAAAATGGCTGTCTGAGGGCCTTACAAATAGCTGAGAAAAGAAGAGAAGCAAAAGGCAAAGGAGAAAAGAGAAAGGTAAAGATATACCTGTTTGAATGCAGGGTTCCAAAGAATAGCAAGGAGAGCCAAGAAAGCCTTCTTAAGTGAACAATGCAAAGAAATAAAGAAAAACAATAGCATGGGAAAGACTAGAGATCTCATCAAGAATATTAGAGATACCAAGGGAATATTTCATGCAAAGATAGGCAGAGCAAAGGACAGAAATGTTATGGACCTAACAGAGGCAGAAGAGATTAAGAAGAAGTGGCAAGAATACACAGAACTGTACAAAAAAGTTCTTAATGACTGGAATAACCATGATGATGTGGTCACTCACCCAGAGCCAGACATCCTGGAGTGTGAAGTCAAGGGGGCCTTAGGAAGCATTACTGCAAACAAAACTAGTGAAAGTGATGGAATTCCAGCTGAACTGTTTCAAATCCTAAAAGATGATGGTGTTAGAGTGCTGCACTCAATATGTCAGCAAAATTGGAAAACTCAGCACTGGCCACAGGACTGGAAATGGTCAATTTTCATTCTAATCCTAAATAAGGGCAATGGCAAAGAATGTTCAAACTACCATACAGTGGTACTCATTTCACATGCTAACAAGGTAATGCTCAAAATCCTTCAAGCGACTCTTGAGGAACAGTATGTGAACTGATAACTTCTAGTTGTACAGGGTGGATTTAGGAAAGGTAGAGGGACCAGAAATCAAATGGCCAAATCTGTTGGCTCATAGAAAAAGCAAGGGAATTCTAGAAAAACATCTATTTCTGTTTCATTGATTATGCTAAGGCCATTCACTGTGTGGATCATGACAAATTGTGGAAAATTCTTAAAGAAATGGGAATACTGGACCACCTTACATGCCTCCTGAGAAACCTGTATGCAGGACAAGAAGCAACAGTTAAAACTGGATATGAAAAAATGGAATTGTTCAAAATTGGGAGAGCAGTACTTTAAGGCTGTGTATTGTCACCCTGCTTATTTAACTTATATGCAGAATACATCATGCGGGGTGCCAGGCTGGGTGAAGCTCAAGCTGGAATCAAAATTGCTGGGAGAAATATCAATAACTTCAGATATGCAGATGATACCACCTTTATTGGCAGAAAGCAAAGAGGAACTAAACAGCTTTTTTTTTTTCTTTTCTTTTTATTTTTTTTATTGAAGGATAATTGCTTTACAGAATTTTGTTGTTTTCTGTCAAACCTCAACATGAATCAGCCACAGGTATACATATATTCCCTCCCTTTTGAACCTCCCTCACATCTCCTGCCCCATCCCACCCCTCTAGATTGATACAGAGCCACTGTTTGAGTTTCCTGAGACATACAGCAAATTCCTTTTGGCTATCTATTTTACATATGGTAATATAAGTTTCCATGTTACACTTTCCATACATCTCACCCTCTCTCCCCTCTCCCCATGTCCATAAGTCTGTTCTGTATGTCTATTTCTCCATTGCTGCCCTGAAAATAAATTTTTCAGTACCATTTTTCTAGATTCTATATATATGTGTTGGAATAAGATATTTATCTTTTTCTTTCTGATTCACTTCACTCTGTATAGTAGGTTCCAGGTTCATCCACCTCATCAGAACTGACTCAAATGCATTCCTTTTTTGGCCAAGTAATATTCCATTGTGTATATGTACCACTGCCTCTTTATCCATTCATCTGTCAATGGACATCTAAGTTGCTTCCATGTTCTAGCTATTGTAAATAGTGCTGCAATGAACAATGGGATACATGTGTCTTTTTCAATTTTGGTTTCCTCAGGGTATATTCCTAGGAGTGGGATTGCTGGGTCATATGGTGGTTTTATTTCTAGTTTTTTTTTTTTTTTTAAAGAATCTCCATACTGTCTTCCATAGTGGCTGTATTAATTTACATTCCCACCAACAGTGCCAGAGCATTCCCTTTCCCCCACACCCTCTCCAGCATTTACTGTTTGTAGACTTTTTGATGATGGCCATTCTGACAGGTGTGAAGTGATATCTCATTGTAGTTTTGATTTGCATTTCTCTAATAACGAGCGATATTGAGCATCTTTTCATGTGTTTGTTAGCCATCTGTATGTCTTTGGAGAAATGTCTGTTTAAGTCTTTCCCCCACTTTTAGATTAGGTTGTTTGTTTTTCTGGTATTGAGTTGTATATTTTGGAAATTAATCCTTTGTCAGTTGTTTCATGTGCTATTCTGAGGGTTGTCTTTCACCTTATAGTTTCTTTTGCTGTGCAAGAGCTTTTATGTTTAATCAAGTCCCATTTGTTTACTTTTGTTTTTATTTCCATTACTCTAGGAGGTGGGTCATAGAGAATTTTGCTTCGATTTATGTCATTGAGTGTTCTGCCTATGTTTTCCTCCCAGAGTTTTACAGTTTCTGGTCTTACATTTAGGTCTTTAATCCATTTTGAGTTTATCTTTTTGTATGGTGTTAAGAGGTGTTTTAATTTCATTCTTTTACATGTAGCTGTCCAGTTTTCCAAGCACCATTTATTGAAGAGACTATCTTTGCCCCATTAAATATTCTTGCTGCCTTTGTCAAAAATAAGGTACCCATAGGTGCATGGGTTTATTTCTGGGCTTTCTATCTTGTTTGATTGGTCTATATTTCTGTTTTTGTGCCAGTTACCATAGTGTCTTGATGACTGTAGCTTTGTAGTACAATCTGAAGTCAGGAAGGATGATTCCTCCAGCTGCATTCTTCTTTCTCAAGACTGCTTTGGCTATTAGGAGTTTTTTGTTTTTCCATATGAATTATGAAATTTTTTGTTCTGTGAAAATGCTATTGGTAATTTGATAGGGATTGTATTGAATCTGTAGATTGCATTTGGTAGTATATCATTTTCACAATATTGATTCTTCTTACCCAGGAACATGGAATATCTCTCCATCTGTTTATGTCATCTTTGATTTCTTTCATTAGTTTCTTATAATTTTCTGTGTGCAGTTGTTTTATATCCTTAGGGAAGTTTATTCCTAGATATTTAATTCTTTTTATTGCAATGGTGAAAGGGATTGATTCCTTAATTTCTCTTTATAATTTTTCTTTGTTAGTGTGTAGAAATGCAAATTATTTCTGTGTATTGATTTTGTATCCTGTAACTTTGCTAAATTCTGTGATTAGCTCTAGTAATTTTCTGATACCATCTTTAGGGTTTTTATGTACAGTATCATGTCATCTGCAAACAGTGTGAGCTTTACTTCTTCATTTCCAATCTGGATTCCTTTTATTTCTTTTTCTTCTCTGATTTCTGTAGCTAGGACTTCAACTATGTTGAATAGTGGTGATGAAAGTGGACACCCTTGTCTTGTTCCTGATCTTAGAGGGAATGCTTTCAGTTTTTCACCATTGAGAATAATGTTTTCTGTAGGCTTATCATATATGATCTTTACTATATTGAGGTAGGATCCTTCTATGACAATTTTTTGAGGAGTTTTAATCATAAATGAGTGCTGACTTTTGTCAAAGGCTTCTTCTGCATCCTTTGAGGTTATCATATGGTTTTTGTCCTTCAATTTGTTAATATAATGTATCACATTGATTGATTTGCATTTATTGAAGAATTCTTGCATCCCTGAAATAAACCCAACTTGGTAATGGTGTATGAGCTTTTTGATGTTTTGCTGAATTCTATTTGCTAAATTTTATTGAGAATTTTTGCATCTATGTTCATCGGTGATATTTGCCTGTAGTTTTCTTTTTTTGTGTTGTCTTTGTCTGGTTTTGGTATCAGGTTGATGGTGGCCTTGTCAAATGAGTTTGGAAGTGTTCCTTCCTCTGCAATTTTTTGAAAGAGTTTTAGAAGGATAGGCATTAGCTTTTCTCTAAATGTTTGATAAAATTCTCTGTGAAGCCATTTGGTCTTGGGCTTTTGTTTTTTGGGAGATTTTTGATCACAGCTTCAATTTCAGTGCTTGTAATTGGATTGTTCATAATTTCTACTTCCTGGTTCAGTCTTGGAAGATTGAACTTTCCTAAGAATCTGTCAATTTCTTCCAGGTTATCCATTTTATTGCCATATAGTTGTTCATAATAGTCTCATAATCCTTTGTATTTCTGCATAATCTGTTGTAACCTCTCCTTTTTCATTTCTAATTTGTTGATTTGATTCTTCTTTTTTTCTTGATGAGTGGATAAAAGTTTGTCAGTTTTGTTTATCTTCTCAAAGAACCAGCTTTTAGTTTTATTAATATTTACTATTGTTTCTTTCATTTCTTTTTCATTTATTTCTGCTCGGATCTTTATGACTTCTTTCCTTCTCTTAATTTTGGGGTTATTTTGTTCTTTTTCCAGTTGTTTTAGATGTAAAGTTAGGTTGTCTAGTCGATGTTTTTCTTGTTTCTTGAGGTAGGATTGTTTTGCTATAAACTTCCATCTTAGAACTGCTTTTGTTGCATCCCATAGGTTTTGAGTTGTCGTGTTTTCATTGTCATTTGTTTCTAGAAAATTTTTGATTTCCCTTTTGATTTTCTTCAGTAACCTGTTGGTTATTCAGAAATGTGTTGTTTAATCTCCATGTGTTTGTGTTTCTTACAGGTTTTTTCCTTTTAATTGATACCTAGTCTCATAGCATTGTTGTCAGAGAAGATGCTTGATAGAATTTCAATTTTCTTAAATTTACTGAGGTTTGATTTATGGTCTATCCTGGAGAATGTTCCACGTGCACTTGAGAAGAAGGTGTATTCTTGTGCATTTGGATGGAATGTCCTGAAGATATCAACGAGATCCATCTCATCTAATGTATCATTTAAAATTTGTGTTTCCTTATTAATTTTCTGTTTTGATGATCCACCCATTGGTGTGAGTGGGGTGTTAGCATCTCCTACTATTATTGTGTTACTGTCAATTTCTCCTTATATGTCTGTTAGTGTTTGTCTTATGTATTGAGGTGCTCCTATGTTGGGTGCATAGATATTTATAACTGTTATGTCTTCCTCTTGGATTGATGCCTTGATCATTATGTAGTGTCCTCCCTTATCTCTTATAATCTTCTTTATTTTAAGGTCTATTTTGTCTGATATGAGGATTGCTACTCCAGCTTTATTTTGCTTCCCATTTGCATGGAATATATTTTTCCATACTCTCACTTTCAGTCTATATGTGTCTTGAGGTCTGAAGTGGGTTTCTTGTAGACAGCATATATATGGGTCTTGCTTTTGTATCCATTCAGCCAGTCTGAGTCTTTTGGCTGGAGCATTTAATCTATTTACATTTAAAGTAATTATTGATATATATGTTCCTATTGCTATTTTCTTAATTGTTTGGGGTTGATTTTGTAGATCTTTTTTCTTCTCTTTTATTTCTTGACTACATAAGTCCATTTAACATTTGTTGTAAAGCTGGTTTGGTGGTACTGAATTTTCTTAACTCTGCTTATCTGAAAATTTTTTATTTCTCCATCAATTTTGAATGAGATCCTTGCCGGGTACTGTAATCTTGGTTGTAGATTTCCCTTTTCAATACCTTAAATATATCCTGCCATTCCCTTCTGGCCTGCAGAGTTTCTGCAGAAAGATTAGCTGTTATGCCTGTGGGGTTTCCCTTGTATGTTGCTTGTTGCTTCTCCCTTTCTGCTTTTAATGTTCTTTCTTTGTGTTTAGTTTTTTTTTAGTTTGATTAGTATGTGTCTTGGCATGTTTGTCCTTGGGTTTATCCTGTGTGGGAATCTTTGTGCCTCTTGGACTTGATTGACTATTACTTTTTCCATGTTGGGGAAACTTTCAACTATAATCTCTTCAAAAATTTTCTCATACCCTTTCTTTTTCTCTTCTTCTGGGACCCCTATAATTCAAATATTGGTACATTTGATATTGTCCCAGAGGTCTCTGAGACTGTCCTCAGTTCTTTTCATTCTTTTTACTTAATTCTGCTCTTCAGAAGTTATTTCCATCATTTTATCTTCCAGCTCACTGATTCATTCTTCTGCTTCAGATATTCTGCTGTTGATTCTTTCTAGAGTATTTTTAATTTCAGTAATTATGCTGTTCGTCTCTGTAGGCTTATTTTTTAATTCTTCTAGGTCTTTGTGAATTGATTCTTGCATTTTCTCCATTTTGTTTTCAAGGTTTTAGGTCATCTTTACTATCATTATTCTGAATTCTTTTTCAGGTAGTTTGCCTATTTCCTCTTCATTTGGACTTCTGTGTTTCTAGTTTGTCCCTTCATTTATTTGGTATTTCTCTGCCTTAAAAAAAAATTTTTTTTTAATTTATTGTGTTTGAGGTCTCCTTTTCCCAGTCTTCAAGGTAGAAATATTTCTTCCTTTTGATTTCTGCCCTCCTAAGGTTGGTCCAGCGGTTTGTGCAAGCTTCCTGTAGGGTGAGATTTGTGCTGTTTTTTTCTTTTTTTAATTGTTTGTTTGTTTGTTTTTTCTCTGATGGCCAAGGCTGAGTGAGGTGGTCATCCTGTCTGCTGATGATTGGGTTTGTATTTTTGTTTTGTTTGTTGTTTAGTTGAGGCATCCTGCACAGGGTGGTACTGGTGGTTGGGTGATGCTGGGTCTTGTTTTCAAATGGTTTCCTTTGTGTGAGTTCTCACTATTTGATACTACCTAGGGTTAATTCTCTGGTTGTCTGTGGTCTTGGAGTCAATGCTCCCACTCCAAAGGCTCAGGGCTTGATCTGTCTCCAAGCACCAGCCTAGGTCCAATCTACCAAGAGGAACTTCACCCAAAATGAAAGGACCTTTATTTGAGTTCCAAAAGCCAGTGCACAAGAACACAATGGATATCTCTGACTCAGCAGATCTTGTGGACAGTCATCCTTTGATTCTAAATAGCTTCTTGATGAAGGTAAAGAGGAGTGTGAAAAACCTAGCTTAAAACTCAACATTCAAAAAACTAAGATTATAGCATACGGTCCCATCACTTCATGGCAAATAGATAGGGAAGAAATGTAAACATTGGCAGATTTTGTTTTCTTGGGTCCCAAAATCACTGCTGATAGTGACTGCAGTCATAAAATTAAATAATGCTTGCTCCTTGGAAGAAAAACTATGACAAACCTAGACAGTGTATTAAAAAGCAGAGAGATCACTTAGCTGTCAAAAGTCTGCATAGTCAAAGCTATGTTTTTTTTTCCAGTAGTCATGTACAGATGTGAGAGTTGGACCATAAAGAATGCTGAAAAAAGTGAACGTGTTAGTTGCTCAGTCATGTCTGACTCTGCAACCCCAGCTTGCCAGGCTCCTCTGTCCATGGAATTCTCCAGGCAAGAATACTGGAGTGAGTTACCATTCCCTTCTCCAGAGGATCTTCCCAACCTAGGGATCAAACCCAGGTCTCCTGCATTGCAGGCAAATTCTTTACTTTCTGAGCCACCAGGGATGTCTCCCCAAAAGGCTGAGCCCCAAGAACTGATGCTTTCAAACTGTGGTGCTGGAGAAGACACTTGAGAGTCCCTAGGATTGCAAAGAGATCAAATCAGTCAATCTTAAAGGAAATCAATCCTGAATATTCATTGGAAGGACTGATGCTGAAGCTCCAATACTTCGGCCACCTGATGCAAAGCACCAACTCATTGGAAATGATATTGATGGTGGGAAAGATTGAAGGCAGGAGGAGAAGGGGGCAACAGAAAATGAGATGGTTGGATGGTATTATCGACTCAATAGGCATGAGTTTGCTCTAACTCTGAGAGATAGTGAAGGATAGCGAAGTCCATAGGGTTGCAAAGGTCCATGGGTTCAGACTTAGCCACTGAACAACAACATCACATTCTTGCAAGTTTTGAAAAGTCTACGTCTGTTCAGTTTTACTTACTTATTAAAAAGGCGTTTTGGGGACAATTTTGCTGAAGAATTCCTGTGCTATGAATTGTGATAAACTCTGAAATGGATTAAAAGAGAACAAAGATATGTTCACTGAGTTGTGAGTACAGTGGAATGGAGGGTGAAGTCAAGGGAATGGCAGGGAGAGACATACAAGTAAGCACATTATTCAAACTCTATGAGTACACATTTTCCCTACAATCTAAGAGATTAATGCATTAAAAACACTTAGTTTATATTTCTGGATACACAATATATAAAGATGTAATTTTTTGACATCAGCAACAGAAAGAGGTGGGACTAGAGCTATAAGGAAACACAGTTTTTGTGTGATATTGCAGTTAAACTGTTAAAATTCAAATATGGTGTTATAATTTTAGTAGGTTACATGTAACCTCCATGTTAAGCACAGATAAACTACTATAGAATATACACAAAAGAAAATGAGAAAAGTGTTTAAAAGTTTCACTACAAAAAATTATCAGCTCAACACAAAAGAAGCCAGTAAGGCAGGCTATGACAAAGGAAAATTTTTTACATATTTTTAATTGTAGGGTAATTGCTTAACTATGTTGCACTGGTTTCTGCCATACAACAATGGAGAAAGGAAAATCTATAAGGCATAGAGAAAACAAAGCAAAAGGACAGAAGTAAATTCCCGCTTATCAGTAATTACTTAAAACTAAAATGAATTAAATTCTCCAATATAAAGACAGAGATGGCAGAATGGATTAAAAAATGTTGATCAGGACTTCCCTGGTTGTCTAGTGGTTAATATGCCTACCAATGCAGGCGACATGGTTTGTTCTGTGGCCTGGGAAGATCCCACGTGCCATGGAGCAAGTAACCCTGTTCACCGCAACTACTGAAGACCCTGTGCCTAGGGCCCATGCTGCAAACCAGAGAAGCCACCGCAACAAGAAGCTCATGCACCACATCCCTTGAGTAGCCCTCTCTCATTACAACTAGAGAAAGCCTGTGCACAGCAACCAAGACCCAGCACAGCCAAAGTTAGAAAAAGGCTTGTTCCGACTCTATGAAATCTCCAAGAGACTCATTTGAGATCTGAAGATGCAAATAGATTGAAAGTGAATAAAAGTGAAAGAAAAAGATATTCCATGCAAATATTAAAAGAGACCAGAGTTGGTATACTAGTATCAGACAAAATAGACTTAAAAAAAAAAGTAGTTGCAAGAGACAAAGGATATTATAACTTTATAAGTGTTCTGGACAGCAAAAAGATACAGCAATTATAAACATTTATGCAACTAATAGAATACCTTTAAAATATATAAAGCAAAGATGGACATAATTGAAAGGAGACATAGTTCTACCATAGGCATACAACCCGAAAGGGTGGGAGATTCAATCATCAAACCAGAACAGCCCCTGAATTCTCTTTCCAAAGGGTGGAGGAGCTTTCCCTTATTTTTCCCTCATTTCATGAGCTTCTTGGGATGAAGAATTCCCTGCTATGTTGGGATCCTTTGCTTGTTTTATAAAGTCCCTGCAGATTGCTGCTGAGTCCTTTAGGGAGAAAGCCCAGTGCTACCTCTGACCAAGTATTTTGCCCCACGGAGTTGAGGACTTAGGTTTTCTCAGGCCTAGACTAGGCTAAACACAGAAACATTGACTTAGAGCTTGTCACGAAGTTCATATGCTTCTATGGGGAATGCAAAAAAGTTACAAAATTAACAAAAATCCCATTAAAGATTAAAAAGCAAAAACAGAACGTCTGTTACCAATACCATTTTAAATGAAAGGTACTTTAACAACACCAAAATAGAAAGGCTGTAATCACAGAGTAGATGTAGTTTTTTAGCTTGAATATATCTTGTTCCATAGAAAATCCATATTTCTGTTCTTATATTTTTTATGTTGTATGTCATCCACTAGAATTGTATTGATCTGCCCCAATCTTCAGAAGGCAATTTGTGAAACTTTGATTTAGTACAAATCCCTCTCATGATAAAAAATGTGACATTATTCATACTCTAGAGTCAGTGAGCTCTGTGAGAACAAATATTTACTTCCCTTTTCGGTGACAAGCTCAACTACTTCCTCATAAGTACTTTTATAATTTTGAGACAAGCTTGTACTATTTAACTGTATTGCACTTCAAATATTTATTTGTCTTTTATGGCAATTCTTAAGAAAACGTTGATTGTGTCCTTTGTTTGCTAAGCTAACATTTTCCATATTGAGGCTGTCAAGGAAATGAACTTCTCAATAAATCCATAACATTAAAGTTAAAGTCTGAAGTAACATTAAAAAAGAGTTCTCAGATGTATAAGAGTAAGAATTTTAAAAAGTTGCTAGAATAGACCATTACTAGGTCTAAAATCTGGGTCTCCCACAAGGATGTTGTAACTATAAAACAATGTTTCAGTACTCTAGTACACTGTGATATTCTGTAGGATTGAAATGCTAGTGTACTTACTAGGGTAAAACCAATATGGGGTTTGAAGTGAGCAAAGAGTGTGGTGACATTTTTTAAAAGGAGCATAGTTTTATTCAATTGGAAATTTTAATGCAAATTGTTCCTCTGGTTATATATTAAGATGAACAAATTCAGATTTCATATTTTTGAAAAATAATGAAATAAGTTTATTATACCCAAAATATTGGGATTTTGGGATTTAAAAGCTCTGTATTTCAGGATGTCAGCACACAAATAAGCGTCTGGAAACATACTCAATCTAAATGTAATTAAAAGGGCATTGCTTTATTCCCTCAATTTTACTAGTTGAATTTTAGAAGTTTGATATACAGTGTAGAAACAATATTTCTCAACTTCCTCAGCTGCTAGATTGTGTCTTTATCACTAGTTACTATATCGCACATGAGATACCAAAAAGTAAATACTTGCTCTTGACTGAGGGAGATGAAGAAAAAGATGTTGGGAGTGATACACACACACATGTATATATTAATGTATATACAGTGCTTGTGTGTGTATGTGTCCTGAAAGAAGATGATTTAACAAGGACAGTTTTCCTACACCATTTGCCTGTTGAAGACCCAGAAGCAGTTATTCCTTTCACTCCTACTTGCAAAACAGACCACCTTTTCTCCCAGACCCTCCCCTTTGTAATACAGAACCAAGACAGCTGACACGCAGTGCTGACATTGTTTCCCTGAGGGCTTCCTTTAAAGCCCCAGTGCAGTCTGTACATCACACAGCTCCTGAGATACCACAGGCAACACATTTAACATTTCCCCTAAAACAGAACACAGAACGCCATCCCTCTAACCTCCAAGATAAGTCTCATCAGCTATAAACATACCACCAAATCAGTGCCCCACGTTTAAGCTATTTTCTAAGGCAGGAAAAAGAATGATGTAGAGTTGTGCCCTGTCTGGTAAAGTCTTCAGCCTGAAAGTGACCCTTTCTGCTTACATCTTTTGACTCAAACAGGTCTCATGGCCTGTTTACCTGCACACAGAAGAGGAAGAACTGTAACGTCCATCCTGAGAGTCTGTTACGGAAGGAACACTGTGTGCTCTGACTCGGCAGGGCTCGCCCTGCTCATGGTGAATGTCCCCTGTGTGCCCAAGAGCGCTGCCTCCTACCTCGCCAGCCAGTCACTCATTCCTTCTCATTGCCAGGGCCTGAGGCCCTACAGCGGAAGCTCGCCGGAGGGAGGGGCCTGTAGCCCGAAGTTGGCAGGGCTGGGTAGGGCCCGCATGGCCCTTTTCCTCCATAAAGGCTCAGCCCTTCACCCACTGCAGGGCCCTGTAGAGGCAGGAGCTCTGAGTCTCCACCTGGCTGGGAACTCTCAGCTCCTGGCATCTGTGAGGAAGCAAGGAGGGAGTTCTCCATGCTCTCAGGAAGTTGTTTCTGAGTCTGAGACAAGATCCGAGTGTGTGGGGACCCATGATGCCAGCTCAGGTCTCGGTCTCAGGAATGGGGAGATTTAGAGAACAGAGCCCATGGCCTCTGTTTGTAGTGTTGGATGGGTTGGGGGCTACTCCAGGAGGTTCCAGAATGCCCAGAATCCCATCACTTTCTATCTGAGGTTTCCTAACTCAGAAAGTTCAAAGAACCAGGATACAAGGGAGAGAAGATGAATCTGCCAATGACTTTGTGCGTCTGTTTTCTTAGGGTACCGGGGCCAGATTCTTCCTCCTGCTGTTCCTCACTGTGGCCACTAGAGGGCGGTGCGCAGGTAAGTCAGGAGCAGCAGTTTCATCAGCTCACCCGGGTGTGCAGTGGGGCAGAGGGAGTGGAGCTGGGCTGGATGCTGAAGTCCTGGCCCAGAGGGGGAGTCATGGAGATGCAGTCAAGCCACACTTTGCATCTACATGAGCTGTGACTTGGGTGTTGATTTTTGGCCCCTCTTGAGGTCCGATCTGAAGTGAAGATCTGTCCTGGGGCCCCGATCTATGCCTCTGTGTGGTTGAGGGGGCTCAGAGGAGCCCTGGTGAAGACTGTGCTCCCTTCTGTCTGCTCCTGCTCCTATGGCCTTGGCTTTGGGGTTCCTGGAGGGAGCTGGGTGGTCAGGGCTGTGTCCAGGGGACATCCTTCCCTAGTCCTCATCCTCACAATTCCCTTCCTCCTAGTAGGCATTATGATAGTTTTCATTTTTAATTAGTTGAACAGAAGAATGCAAATGTCAAGCCTGTACTAGATGGTGGTCAGCTATTTTTAGCAGAGAGGATCTTTACCTCTGGGGCTTCACAGCCCAATGAAGAACCTGTGAAGTGGGCCAGGCCTGGGAGCTGATGATCAGGATGGCTGGTGTGAGTGGTACCAGACTGTTAATGAGAATTATCCACACATTGTTTAGCAGCGACTCCTTCTGTTAAGAAGGTCTGGGAGGAGGAAACCTGCGTCCCTTACCTGTCTTTCCTGCCTAGAAGCTGCAAGGAAATCAAAACAAGTTGCAGCAGAGCAGGTGGTAAGTAATCAACTGACCCAGCGTCTTCTCCTTTCAGCCACTTTTCAGTTAAACAGATCCCAGTCATGGAGAGCAAGAGGAGTGTGTCCACTAGTGTCTGCTGTTCTGACTCCCAGCTTCCAGCCAAGGAGATTTCCAGTGGAAATTTTGAAGCTTTTCATTCTTATCTAGTTGTAGGAGACATGATCTTCAGAATACAAGAATGTGATGTTCCTGGTGGCTCTTACGGTGGTGGCCAGAGCTACAATGAAGATTTTCTACTCCTTATAAGTTAAAGTGTTAACCTGCTACAACTTTATGGATAGAGGCAGAAAACCTGAGCCTCCTGAGGCTGAGACACAGAAGTTTGTTACTCACAACCCTAGCAGTAGGCAAAGCATCCACTTTTTATTGTGCTTTTTATTGATTCCCATCTGAACAGGTTAATGTTAAGAGGGCCAGGGGACATTTGCACATGTATTTTATTTTCCAAGCAGATGACAAATTGGGCTGGTAAAGAAACTACAAGCCTTTTGTAGATTAGTTTACTCCTCTCTTGTTTCACAGGAACTCTGCACTTATGAAATCTGAACCTCATTAAATGAGTAGCGCAATGCCCGCCCTTTGCGCTGAGTTGCAGAGGCCACATCCTGATCTAGACTTGAAATGTGGTTGAGCACTGATTTCTGGCCTCGAGTGGTCAGAAGGAGGGAGATACCATCTCTGTCTCCTAGGATGTTTGCTCTACAACGTGTTTGAAAAGGTAGCATGGAACAAAGGCAGTCAGTGTCCCTGCTCTTAGGTGACTCACAGAGAATTGTCCTCCAATAAGTAGGTATGTGTGAGAGCCTTCAGGATATGTTTCTGACTTCCCAAGTTCTTTTTGGTAATGGGGCCTGACAAGGACTCCCTGCTCTAAGACAAGGTGTCTCTGGGTTGGTTCCCTCTGCAGATGGCCTGTATTACCTCCGCACTGAAAATGGTGTCATCTACCAGACCTTTTGTGACATGACCTCCGGGGGTGGTGGCTGGACCCTGGTGGCCAGTGTGCATGAGAACAACATGCGTGGAAAATGCACTGTGGGCGATCGCTGGTCCAGTCAGCAGGGCAACAGGGCTGACTACCCAGAGGGGGATGGCAACTGGGCCAGTTACAACACGTTTGGGTCTGCAGAGGCGGCCACCAGTGATGACTACAAGGTACTGAGCACCCAGGTGGGAAAGGGTGGGAGCTGAGTGTGGCTGGAGCAGGGCATGTGGAAGGGAGAGTGGGAGATGGGGACATGGAGGAAGGACTGGAGAAGAAGAAAGACAGAAGTCCATGTCTTGAACCACAACATCTCCTCCAAGGCTGTTTGTGTGGTGGGGTCTCATCATCTGCTGGAGGGGGAGGGGTCAGAGCGCTATTGCCACCTGGCCCCTTGGAGCCCAGAGCTCTCAGTTCAACCTAAGGCTGCTCCTCTGGGTCTTTGGCCGGTGAGGCTGAGTGTGTGTCCCTCTGCAGAACCCTGGCTACTACGACATCCAGGCCCAGGACCTGGGCATCTGGCACGTGCCCAACAAGTCCCCTCTGCAGCACTGGAGGAACAGTTCCCTGCTGAGGTACCACACCGACACTGGCTTCTTCCAGAGACTGGGACATAATCTGTTTGGACTCTACCAGGTACATGGGGCTGTCGACTGGGAGTTGGGGACACTACCTTTGGTGAACAGAGAGTCAAGTGTTTGGGATGGGGAGTAAGTCTGCTCTGTCCGTATCACTAAGTGCCTCTGCTTGGCTTTCTACTACCTCTGGGTCACTGTGAACTAGTGCGCTGCCTCTTTCAGAGGAACTATGAGCCAGAAGGGGAGGAAGCCTAGGGGAGAGGATTGGGGATGGCTAGATAGTGAAAAGGATAGGGGTCTTGAGGCTGGTTAGGGTCCTAGCTATGGGTGGTATGGGGGAAAATACATCAGCATTACTCATACTGTTTCCTGAATAATGTCGCATGAGGGTATTAAATCCTCTACTGCCCAGAATGGCAGTATCTCTATTGTCTGCCACAATCTGTATTTTGGTCCCTGCAGAAATACCCAGTGAAGTACGGAGCAGGGAATTGCTGGAGCGACAATGGCCCAGCCATTCCTGTTGACTATGACTTTGGTAATGCTGAGAAAACTGCATCTTATTACTCACCAAATGGTCAGCGTGAGTATCTGCTTCCAAAGCCTAGTCGTCAACCCTTCTCTGCACTCTTGGGGAAAGTGTAAATAAGAGAAGTTAATGATTGTTAGCATTTATTAAATGTGTACAATATGCCAAGCTGTTTCCTAGGAATGTGACATGGATTTTTGTTATGTCACAAAAATATTTATCACCATCATGAAAAAACTATAAGCTCAGGCTTCTTAGCTAATAACCCTGTTTGATTCTTTTCCCCCCTTAGTTTATTTATTTTTGATTTACTTTCACCTTAGTTTATTTATTTATTTTAAACCAATACCATATTGTGTTGGTTTCTGCCATACATCAACATGAATCAACCATGGGTATACATATGTCCCCTCCCCCTTGAACCTGTCACCCCATTCTACCCCTCTAGGATGTCACAGAGCCCTGGTTTGAGTCTCCTGAGTCACTGTAAGAATCTTATAATAGTTAAAAGCTAATTAATGTGCACAGGTGAGAACAACTTGCAAAGTAGTGAGAAAAATTTGCTTTTGTTATGATGGATAGCTCTTATTGTAAGAAGACCTTTTTTTAGCATGATAAAGCCACAGAACTTGCCTTTGGTGGGAAAATAAGTCATTTTACTTTAAAGTCACGGTAATTGGATGAGCAGTGTGCCAGCAGAAACCGACGGCTACTTCTGATCATTGCTTATTCCTGCTGAACCTCTGGGGGTCTTCTTGCTGATCTCTCAGTGGACTCCCATTTCTCCTATGAGCCTTAGACAGACAAGTGGCTTTTGTGAGCCTGAGCCTTGGTCTTCTTGCCCCAGATGGAGGGAGGGTCTCTTCTTGCCTTTTTCAAGGCCAGGATGTAGCAGCCACGGTCGAAAAGTGCTGGGCTCTATGCCCACAGATTGGCTGTAACCCGACCTGTTGATTTAGGGAATTCCTGGGCTGGTCAAAGGGAAGATATTTCCAGTTCGTCCTTTGAATCCTTGGCGCTTTCTCTGCCTCTTCTTTTCCAGGAGAATTTGTTGCAGGGTTTGTCCAGTTCAGGGTGTTTAACAATGAGAGAGCAGCTCACGCCCTGTGTGCTGGGATGAGGGTCACCGGCTGCAACACTGAGCACGTGAGTTTGGGGACGGTCCCCGGCTTGTGTGTGTGTGCATGTGTGTGTGTGTGTATGTGTGTGCACGTGTGTATGCATGTGTGTGCATGTGTGTTCATGTGTGTGTGTGTGTGCGTGTGCGTGTGTGCCTGTCTGGGGTGTTTGATGTGGCTTGCATTTTTACTCTTTTCTGGCATTTTGTGGACATAAGTTTTAAACTGTAGCTATTATTTTTTAATTGACATTCAATTGACCTATATAACATTATATTAGTTTCTGGTATATAATGTAGTGATTCTATATTTTTATATATTATGAAAGGATCACTGTAACAAGTCTAGCCAACACCCAGCACTACTTACAGTTGCCATTCTTTTTTCTTGTGATGAGAAGTTTTAACATCTACTTTCTTAGTAACTTTTCAATGTATAATATAGTATTATGACTAGTGTCACTATACTGTACATTACATCCCCAGGACTTATTTTATACATAAAAGTTTGGAACATCACTGATGTTTCCAGTGATTAGGACTCTGGAATTCCACTCTTGTTGTTGTTCAGTTGCTAAGTCGTGTCCCTCTCTTTGTGACCCTGTGAACTGCAGCATGCCAGGCTTCCCTGTCCTTCACTATCTCTTGGAGTTTGCTGAAGCTCATGTCCATTGAGTCAGTGATGCCATCCAACCATCTCATCCTCTGTTGACCCCTTCTCCTCTTGCCCTCAATCTTTACCAGCATCAGGATCTTTCCCAGTGAGTCAGCTCTTTGCATTAGGTGGCCAAAGTATTGGAGCTTCAGCTTCAGGACCAGTCCTTTCAATAAAAATTCAGGGTTGATTTCCTTTAGGATTGAGTGCTTTGATCTCCTTACTGTTCAAGGGACTCGCAAAAGTCTTCTCCAGCATCACAGTTCAAAAGCATCAATTCTTTGCTTCCCAGCCTTCTTTATAGTACAACTCTCGCATCCATAAATGACTACTGGAAAAACCACAGCTTTGACTATAGGGACCTTTGTCAGCAAAGTGATCCTCTGCTTTTTAACACACTGTCTAAGTTTGTCATAGGTTTTCTTCCAAGGAGCAAGCGTCTTTTAATTTTGTGGCTGCAGTCACCATCTGCAATGATTTTGGAGCCCAAGAAAATGAAATATGACACTGTTTCTACATTTTCCCCATCTATTTGCCATCAAGTGGTAGGATCAGATGCCATGATCTTTGTTTTCTGAATGTTGAGTTTTAAGCCAGTTTTTCCACTCTCCTCTTTCACCTTCATCAAGAGGTTCTTTAGTTCCTCTTCACTTTCTGCCATTAAAGTCGTATCATCTGTATATCTGAGGTTGTTGACATTTCTTCTGGCAATACTGATTCCAGCTTGTGCTTCATCCAGCCTTGCATTTTGCATGATGTACTCTGCATATAACTTAAATAAGCAGTGTGACAATATACAGCCTTGACATACTCCTTTCCCAATTTTGAACCAGTCCATTGTTTCATGTCCAGTTCTAACTGTGGCTTTTTGTCCGGCATACAGGTTTCTCAGGAGGCAGGTAGGGTGGTCTGGTATTCCCATTTCATTAAGAATATTTCACAGTTTGTTGTGATCCACAGAGTCAAAGGCTTTAGCATAGTCAATGAAGCAACATAGATTTTTTTTTTTTGAAATTGCCTTGCTTTCTATGATCCAGCGTATATTGGCAATTTTATCTCTGGTTCCTCTGCCTTCTCTAAATCCACCTTGTACATCTCTGGAAGTTCTCAGTTCACATAATGCTGAAGCCTAACTTGAAGGATTTTGAGCATAATCTTGCTGACATGTGAAATGAATTTAATTGTATGGTAATTTGAACATTCTTTGGCACTGCCTTTCTTTGGGATTAGAATGAAAACTGAACTTTTCAGTTCTGTGGCCACTGCTGAATTTTACAAATTTGCTGGCATAATGAGTGCAGAACTTTAACAGCATCATCTTTTAGGATATGAAATAGGTCAGCAGGAATTCCATCACCTCCAACTTTGTTTATAGTAATGCTTCCTAAGGCCCTAAAGGCTTTCTTTTCTCTCCTTGCTATTCTTTGGAACTCTGCATTCAAATGGGCATATCTTTCCTTTTCTCCTTTGCCTTTTGCTTCTCTTCTTTTCTCAGCTATTTGTAAGGGCTCCTCAGACAACCATTTTGCCTTTGCATTTCTTTTTCTTCGGGATGGTTTTGGTCACCACTTCTGGTAAATGTTACAAACCTCATCCATCGTTCTTCAGGCACTCTATCAGATCTAATCCCTTGAATTTATTCATCACTTTCGCTGTGTAAGCATAAAGGATTTGATTTTGGTCATACCTGAGTGGCCTAGTGGTTTTTCCTACTTCTTCAATTTGAGCCTGAATTTTGCAATAAGGAGCTTATGATCTGATCATGGTCAGCTCCAGGTCTTGTTTTTGCTGACTGTATAGAGCTTCTCCACTTTAGGCTGCAAAGAATATAATCAATCTGATTTTGGTACTGACCATTGGTTGATGTCCACGTGCAGAGTTGTCTCTTGTGTTGTTGGAAGAGTGTTTGCTATGATGAGTGTGCTCACTTGGCAAAACTGTTAGCCTTTGTCCTGCTTCATTTTGTACTCCAAAGCCAAACTTGCCTATTATTGCAGATATCTCTTGACTTGCTACATTTGCATTTCAGTCCCCATGATGAAAAAGACATCTTTTTTTGGTTTTGGTTTTAGGAAGTCTTGTAGGTCTTCATAGAATCATTCAACTTCAGCTTCTTTGGCATTAGTGGTTGGGAGATAGACTTGGATTGCCATGATGCTGAATGATTTGCTTTGGAAACAAAATGAGATCATTCTGTCATTTTTGAGATTGCACCTAAGTACTGCATTTCAGACTCTTTTGTTTACTCTGAGGTCTACTCCATTTCTTCTAAGGGATTCTTACCCACAGTAGTAGATATAATGGTCATCTAAATTAAATTCTCCTATTCCTGTCCATTTTAGTTCACTGATTCCTAAAATGGACACGTTCACTCTTGTTATCTCCTGTTTGACCACATGGACCTAACATTTCAGCTTCCTATCCAATATTATTCTTTACAGCATTGAATTTTGCTTTCACCACCAGATACAACCACAACTGGGTGTCATTTCCGCTTTGGCTCAGGCTCTTCATTCTTTTTGGAGCTATTTTTCTGTCTTCCCCAATAGTATATTGGCTGGCTACTGTCCTGGGGGGTTCAGCTTTCAGGTTATGTCTTTTTGCCTCTTCATACTGCTCATGGTGTTCTCAAGGCAAGAATACTGAAGTGGTTTGCCATTCCCTCCTCCAGTGGACCACGTTTTTCAGGGCCTAATTAACAGGGACATGCCCTTTAGCTGCTCAGCGTAGCTGGATGACATGCTCAGTGCCCTGGCTGTCCCACTGCTACTCCACAGTGAACGTTTAAACCTTCACGGGCCATCAGGTGTCGGTCAGTCTGTGTCTGGGGGTTGAGGCAAAGGCCCTGCTGAAGTGGTTGGGAAGTGGGTCCAGAGAAGGCTGGAGCTGATGTTGGAGGACTCCCAGGAGCAGAGGGCACTCTCCTTCACCACTGCCACTGGCCACCCTGGAGCCAAGAGTCCACTGTGGAGCTGATCCGCTGCCTGCTTCTTCATATTTATATTCCTGATGCTTTGATGATCAATTTCCCACTGTAGGGGGCCCAACTGGATCCCTAGTTGGGGAACTGAGATCTGTAACATGCGTGGCATGGACAAGAAAAAAGAACTGAAAGTTTATACCTTTTGACCACTGGACATAATTTACTGTATTGAAGTTCAATTTATGTATATTCTCATATATGATTAGCATTTTTATGTTGTGTTTAAGAAGTATTTCTGCTTGTTGAGGTCACAAAGACATTCTCAAATATTCTTAGTAAATTCTAGAAGCTTTAGGTTTTTGTCGATTTTCCAGTCTTGTAGAAGAGAGCACCGTAGGTGTGTTGACTGGAGACTGTCTTTGATGGGTATTTTGTGACTGGAGGGGCAAGAAGAAGAGGGTGTCAGAAATATAGTGGGGAGAACATTCACTTATGCCCTTTTCCTTTCACGCCTGTCAGTCCAAGACGTGTGATCCTGAAGGATGTCTTCATTTCCCCCTCAAATATGTTGCCCATATGTCAGTCAAAGTGAGACAGCTGTGTCCTCATGAAAGAGCCCTTAGGTTATGATTCTGAGGATAATGCATGTGTGGGCCTTGGGAGTGGAGTGGGTTGCATTGCCCCCTATGTTGGCTTCCATGGAGCCTTATCATGTTCATTAGTGCTCATTTGCATGTACCCTTGCAGCCTGTTTCCATAAAAATACATGACAGAGCACCCACAAAGTGCTTGATATTAGATATGCAAAGCTGACAGTCATTTTAAGGAAATCAGACTGAATGAGATGGAGACATAAGTGCATGATTGCAATGTGGTATCACCTGTGATAGCAACATAAACAAGGGGCCTGGGGAACAAAATATAGGAGCTTCTACCTCTAATGATGGCACATAGCTGATTCTCCAAGTTGGTGACATTTTTGTTGAATCTCAAAAGCTGTGTGTAGAGTTCAACAAGTAACAAGGGCAGAAAGATGCCTGTCTAGCAAACATTGTCAGAATCATTGGTGTTTGAAAGACCATGGGGGTGTTGAAGGGCCCTTGAACTTTTGTTTGCTTTTGGAGCATCTTGTGCATTTAGGTAGAAGCAGGAGCCGAAGCTGGAAATACCTACAGGAAGCAGGGTAAGCAGGGACATTTCCATTCTGTCCAGGATGTAGATTTCATGTTATAGAAGATGTGACTCATCAGAGGGTTTTGAACAGAGGAGTGACCTGACCAGCTTTGATGTTTCTATAATGTATAGCCAGGCGGAGGACATGGATCCAAGAGCAGGGAAATTAGGGGCAGGGAGGTAATGAGGCAGGTGTAAAGTTGCAGATGTGAAATGCTGAGGACCTGAGCCAAGGTGTTCAAGGACAATAAGAGAGAGAATTAGCTTTGTTTTGCTCAGCTGGAGTTTTAGATCTAGAGATATGTAGATGGAGACATGCGGTGGCAGTTGCATATGGGGTTTCAAGCACAGAAAACATGGACCTGACTTCTGAGATTTAGGAGTTTCCTGACAATGTATGATTATGCTGATACTAGCAAAAGTCATCAGGAGACTGTGGTGTGGACAGAACTCTGGGGAATAGCATTTGGGGGAATCAGTTGAGGGAAATGGGTGAGCTAAAAGGCCTGAGAATAAATGTGAAGGAAGGTGGAAAGGAATTCAGGCGAGAACATGATTTCAGAGTCCACTGGAGGGAGGCTTTTTGGCAGGGGAGTGGTCAAGGCCAAGAAGGAGGAGGACCAAAGATTCCAGGGAATTTAAAGATTAAGATCTCCATGTGTCCACAGCCAACCCCTCACTGTGTCTGCTCTCTGCCCCCCAGCACTGCATCGGTGGAGGAGGATTCTTCCCAGAGGGCAATCCTGTGCAGTGTGGGGATTTCTCCTCCTTTGACTGGGATGGATACGGAACTCACCGTGGTTATAGCTCCAGCCAGGAGATCACTGAGGCAGCTGTGCTCCTGTTCTACCGCTGAGACCTGAGTGTATGAGACGTGGAACCCAGCTCCTAAGTCCAGAAACTCAGAGATGGAAAAATGTTTCCATTTTCTCCAACAAGGAAAGGAGAATAAATTGCATCATCTGTGACTCTTAAGTCTTTTTGAATTCTTTTTACAAATTAACTGACACCTGGAGGATGTATTAAAATAATGCCTCTTATTCTGGTGATTTTTGATTTAGACTTTCTGAGTTGGGAACTGTTAGTCTCAGCTCCCAGAACATAAGTTTGCCCCTCTTTCTAGGCAAATCCTGAGTGAGACTGAGGAGCAAGGGAAAGTTTTTCTCATTAATTTTTCCTACCATATTGTTATTGGCTAATCAAATCAAGCTCTCAAAGGAAACATAATGAAGAAAAGATGAATATTATTTAGATTCTGTAGGAAAAAAGTAGAGTTGGGTAGTTGAGACTACCCATTTCCTTTATTTCTCTAGCTTTGACAGTTAAGACGTTATCTGTAAAATGATTCTAGTATGAACTGCAATGTGTGTGTGTTGGGGAGGGTTGTCTCAGCTCCAAGAAATGCACTGACAACTAGGTGGAGGTCCTACAATTCAACTCAATGTTGACCCAATCTACTATGAGAAATCCTCAGATCCCACATGTGATGGCTCAGTCCTATACATCTGCCCCTTGGATCCCCGACTTCAGACACAAGTTGCAAGTCTGGAAGGACCGGCTATATATTTGAGGGTCCAATGAATCCCTTCTTTGGTTTAACGAATTTGTTAGAGTGGCTCGCAGAACTCAGAAACAACTGGTGATTGGTTTATTATAAAAAGATAAAAAGTGGGAACTGCCCTATGTAAGAGATGCTTAGGGCACAGTATGCGGACAGTGTAAGGAGACTCCATGCCCTCTCAGCGTATCACCAACCCCGATTCACCATCTGTTCCTCAGTCCAGAAACCCTCTGAACCCACTTCTTTGGGTTTTTTTTTTCTTTCTTTTTAACAAAGGCTTCATTACATAGGCATGATTGATTTAATCATTTGCCAGGGCAGTTGTTTCCATCTCCAGCTCCTCTTCCCTCCAGGAGGGTCAGGGTTTGTAGTACTGATAGTTCTAACCCTTTAATCCTGTGGTTAGTCACTTGGCAACTAGCCTACTTCCTTAGGTGTGATCCAAAAGTGACTTCGTTTACTTAACACAAAAAACTTTTTTTTTTTTTTTGTTTTTTCACCCTGATCACTTAAGAAATCCAAGAGTTTTAGGATCTCAGTGCCAGAAACACAATGAAAACAAAATTTATACTTAGTGTGAATCAATATCACACTCCCCAAGGATGTGAATGGCAGGATCTGGGCTCCCATCTTCAGTTGCTTGTTCAAAAGCAGAGCCACACATTGAATTAGGTCTGTGTATCATCTGTACAATGCGAATTCAATGACAACAGTTCTGGCTATGAGCAGAGTGCACATATTTTATTCTATTTTGTTCAAAACACAAATCTGATCATAACATTCTTCACCTCCCATCACTGTACTCTTTCTCCATTGCTCCTTGTGAATTAGAGCAGTGGTTCTCAAATAGGGTGGGAGATGGAGGAGACGAGGGTGCTGTTGTCTCTCAGGAGGACTGCTAGATTTAGCAAATAAAAATATAGGAGACTCACCCACACTTTATTTCAGATAAATAATGAATAATGGTTTTAATATAAATGTGTCTCCTCCAATATTTACCTGGAGACCCTACCCCCAGCGAACTCCTGGGAACATTTGGAGACATTTTCATGACTGGGAAGTGATGTTGGGGGGCTGGAGTGCCACTGGATAGAGGCCACGGCTGCTGTGAAACACCATCCGTTGCCCGGGACCCCTCCCTCAAATGGAGAGTGATGTGATCTGAAATGTCAATAGTGTGTTTGAGAAACCCTGGACACAGAACTTGTTTTATTTGTAGAGTACTGACATTCTGAGTTTCTGAACATTTGTAGCTGAGGGCAGAAAGAAAAATTTAAGAAAATGTGTTTAATTTAAAAATTTCACAAAAATCTATTTCATTATCAGCCCCAAGTATTTAATAATTTTATGCATTTAAATTGATGAAATGGAGATTCGTATTCTAAGAGAAGTCAAGAAAATTTAAGCATAAAAATTTCTCCACCCCTTGGCCTCCTTGGTCTCCTCTACTGTGCATTTGTTGGGGCCCTTTAATGGACCGGAACCTTGTGGTACGGAGTCGACGATAAGAAAGTGAAAGAGAGAAAGAGGCTGATATCCCTTGGTTTACACAGAGGACCAATAAAGTCCTTGACACAGGACTTGCATCGTTCACGAAGGCACCAGGCGCCCTCTCGAGGGGGTCTTAGAAGCCCGGGCAGAAAAGTGAGCACGACGGGTCTCCACGCTCCAGAGAGTCAGCCAGAAAAAGAGAGAGAGAGAGAGAGAGAGAGAGAGAGAGACAGAAAAGACCCGGGGACCTAAGCTCTGATGGAGCAAAGGTGCTTTAATGATTTTTCTATGAGTATATATAGGCTGCAGTACAAGAAACTTCTTTCGGGAATGACAGAGATCAGAAAACCAAATGTACAGCAACCGTTACCAAGGGAACAAGGGGTAATGTTAGTCACAAGGTCAGGAGACAATCCATATCTCAAGAAAGGGGAAGGAGATTAAGCTGTTTTGTCCTAAGGAGAATGTTTACTAAAGGAGACTCATGCTTGCCTCACACAATGACCTCAGTCCCTGGGAGCAGCGTGCTGTTCTGCTTGAAGAGGGACAAAGGACTCATGAGAGACAGCATGTAGGAATCCTCCCGTCAAACATTCCCTGACAGTGTATCTGCCTTATTCATCCCCCAGACCTCTGTACTGGCAGAAGTACTTGCTCAGTCATAAACAGCACCATTTTCCTAACACCAAGGCAACTCCTTAATAGGCCACATTCCTTCTTGAACTCGTAAGGGGTCACCATGACCCATCACTTTGCACTTAGAGATCAGGATTTTGCAAACTCTCTACATCACTTAATGTACAGCCGTCTGTCTCATAAACCTATATACGACTTCCCTGGTGGGCCAGTGGTAAAGAATCTGCCTGCCAATGCAGAGGACATGGGTTTGATCTCTGCTCCAGGAAGATTTCACTTTCCGTGGGGCAATTAAGCCATGTGCCACAACTACTGAGCCCAAGCTTTGGAGCCTGGGAGCTGTCCCTTCTGAGCCTGACTGCCACAACTATTGAAGCCCGCATGCCCTAGAGCCCATGCTCCACAACACGAGAGGCCATCACAATGAGAAGCCTGTGCACCACCACTAGAGAGTAGCCCCCACTGGCCACTGCAACTAGAGAAAGCCTATGAGCAGCAACCAAGGCCCAGCACAGCCAAAATAAATAAATAAATGAAAAAGAAAACCTATATAACTAGGCGTGGACCTCTAACTGGTAGAACAGTTCTTGGAGCTTTTTGACAGGCTGTTCCTGAGTTACCATCCTCAGTTTAGCTTGAATAAAACTCCATTTCTTTCATAGATCATCTGATTAATTTCTTCATTGACTAAATAATGCTTAGGTGAATGGAGGACTACAGCCTTGGTAACTAGATAGATAATTTCTATTTAGCTAGATAGCCATTTTACTTAAAATTGCCCACACTTTTAAAATACAGTTCTTTTGTAGATTATCCTTTATTTTGATAACTGGGAATCAGGAGAGGGAGAATGAAGCCTACTGGTCACAGTGGAATTGTATCAAGACCCATCTTCTGATATCTCTTCCTAGAAGTTTCTGCATTTAGATAAACCTCCCACCCCAGAGAAACTCCAAGTTCATGGCCTCCAACAGTAATGCTCCTCCTGTTAACCAGAAGACATGTCAGCTTCACACCAAACACACTGTCTAAATGTAGCCCATTCCATTTGAACCAGAATTGTTGACTTTTGCAGAAACAGAAGTAATGGGATGCAACTGACATTTAGCTGGAATACCCAAATGAGTGCAGCTGATACCTAATATCCAAGCAACATTCACTCGACTGTCAAGATCTTCGTATTCTTTTTGTTAAACTGATCCTCCAAATTCTGTCCCCTGAATCACTCCATAGCATGTATCTGAAAGTCCCCAGTCCTGTAATGCACTGCAACCTTGTCAGGTTGGACTTGGCACTGTACCAGGTCACAGGCTGGAACCCAGCAAGCCAGCCCTCATAGTCTAAGACAGCTGAACCATGGATTGCAGGTCCAGCAAAATCCAAGTTAATATCAAGTTAATATCACAACCAAGGTTTATTGACTCTCTTGTAAGAAGACTTGATTTTACCATTTTTCTTTACCGTGTTAGTGAGAGAAGGTAGTACCAAACTCAGATTCAAACGTTGAAAAATCTGGTCTTCATTTTAGTTTGATTCTGCTCTCAGTTTCATTGTTCTGTGATAGGTGATACAGTATATGTATTTGATTCTAAGCTGCCAGGCACTTGACCTGTGTTTGTGTTAGATGATCCAAATTTTGAGAATGTTGTGTCAGTGTGTGATTTTGTTTTCACATCCAGACAACCCCAAACCAATCCTTCCTTGAAAATGTCTCTGGCAGTTTTCCAATGACACCTCCTGACAGAGGAGTACACATCGTTTACACACAGCTCACTGTGTAGGTCTCAATGGCAAGCCTGTGAGAAGAAGTCATCTGGTGTCTACTGAGGGGGACACTGCAGCCACAGCTGAGGCCGTGGGCTTGTCATGGGTTGGGTGGCAGCTATCCTGGCTGGAGGGTGAAGTGAAAGCCTTGCGGTTGCTCTTGGCTAAACCTGATTTGTATGGTAGTTAATCAGCCACTATTCATGTACAGTTGACTCTTGAACTATGTGTGGGTTGTGGGCCAACTCTCCCCACAGTCTAAAATCTACATATAAATTATAGTTGACCATCTGTACCCATAGCACCTCCATATCCGAGGTTCCTCTGTGTTTATGGCCAGCTTCTGCAGATTCAATGAGTCACAAATTGTGTAGTCTATATAATTTAATATTTGAAAAAAAAATCCATGTGTAAGTGGACCGGTCTAGTTCAAACCTGCTTTGTTCTAGGGTCAATTGCTTTTATCCGCCCCCTAGTATCTTCTCTTTTTTTCCATCTCTTTATTAAATTTTGTTCTTTACTAGCTCATTCCTGATTTTCCTTACTGCTCATTTATTTTTCCTTTCTCTACTTATTTTTGTTACTTCTAGCCTTATTTCTCTCTCCTCACGTCAAGGTGATGCTGAACTGAGACCGAGTCTTCTGCCTTATGTGCAGAAAAACCTGTCTACCGACACAGGGTTGTGGTGAAGGAAAGCGCAGCGTTTACTGTAGGTGGCAGCAACCATGAGCTCGGTTTCTAAGTCTGTCTCTTCCTATTTTGTAAATAAGTTCATCTGTATAATTTCTTTTTAGGTTCCACATATAAGGGATATGATATTTCTCCTTTTCTGTCTGACTTACTTCACTCAGTATGACACTCTCTAGGTCCATCTGTGTTGCTGAAAATGGCATTGTTTCATTCTTTTTAATGGCTGAGTAATATTCCATTCTGTGTGTGTGTGTGTGTCTGTGTATACATATATATGTATGACATCTAATATATATATTAGATATATATTATATATATAATATATATCTATATTTCTAATATATATCTAATATATATATATTTCACATCTTTATCCATTCCTCTGTGGATGGACATTTAGGTTTTTTCCATGTCTTTCCAACATTGTGTAGTTTTGGCTCATTTATCATAGACTAATTTAATCTGATTAATTAGATTGACTATAGGTGCATGAGTTTATTTTTGGGTTTCCTATCCTGTTTCATTGATCTATGTTTCTATTTTTGTACCAGTACCATACTGTTTTGATGACTATAGCTTTGTAGTATAGTCTGAAGTCAGGGAGCCTGATTCCTACAGCTCCATTTTTCTTTTTTCAAGATTGCTTTGGCTATTTGGGGTCTTATGTGTTTCCACATAAATTTTGAGACTTTTTTTTGGTTCTAGTTCTGTGAAAACTGCCACTGGTAATTTGATAGGGGTTGCTTTGAATCTGTAGATTTCCTTGGGTAGTATAGTTATTTTGACAATATTTTTATTCTTCCAATCCACAATCTAGGTGTATCTTTCCATCTGTTAATGTCTTTTTGGATTTTTTTCATCAGCATCTTATAGTTTTTGAAGCACAGGTTTTTGTCTCCATAGGTAGGTTTATTCCTAAGTGTTTTATTCTTTTTGATGCAATGGTAAAAGGAATTACTTCTCGAATTTCTCTTTTTGATCTTTTGCTATTCAGTTCAGCTCAGTTCAGTCACTCAGTCATGTCCGACTCTTTGCGACCCCATGAACCATAGCATGCCAGGCCTCCCAGTCCATCACCAACTGCCAGAGTCTACCCAAACCCATTTACAGGAATACAGTAGATTTCTGTGTATTAATTTTGTAGCCTGCAACTTTACCAAATTCATTGATGAGCTCTGGTAGTTTTCTGGTAGCATCTTTAGGATCTTCTATGTATAGTATCATGACCTCTGCAAACACTGACACTTCAACTTCTTCTTTTTCAATTTGGATTCCCTTTACTTCTTTTTCTTCTCTGATTGCTATAGCTAGACTTCCAAAACTGTGCTGAATAAAAGTGATGAGAATGGACATCCTTGTCTTGTCTTGTTCCTGATCTTAGAGGGAATGTTTTCAGCTTCTCACCACTGAGTGTGACACTAACTCTAATTCAAGAAAATTAGAGATACCAAGGGAACATTTCATGCAAAGATGGGCTCAATAAAGGACAAAAATGGTATGGACCTAACAGAAGCAGAAGATATTAAGTAGAGGTGGCAAGAATACACAGAAGTAATACAAAAAAGATCTTCATGACCCAGATAATTACGATGGTGTGTTCACTCACCTAGAGCCAGACATCCTGGAATGTGAAGTCAAATGGGCCTTAGGAAGCATCACTATGAACAAAGCTAGTGGAGGTGATGAAATTCCAGTTGAGCTATTTCAAATCCTAAAAGATGATGCTGTGAAGGTGCTGCAGTCAATATGCCAGCAAATTTGGAAAACTCAGCAGTGGCCACAGGACTGGAAAAGGTCAGTTTTCATTCCAATCCCAAAGAAAGGCAATGCCAAAGAATGCTCAAACTACTGCACAATTACACTCATCTCACACACTAGCAAAGTAATGCTCAAAATTCTCCAAGCTAGGCTTCAACAATATGTGAACCGTGAACTTCCAGATGTTTAAGATGGATTTAGAAAAGACAGAGGAACCAGAGATCAAATTGCCAACATCTGCTGGATCATTGAAAAAGCAAGAGAGTTCCAGAAAAATATCTATTTCTGCTTTATTGACCATGCCAAAGCCTTTGACTGTGTGGATCACAACAAACTGTGGAAAATTCCGAAGCAGATGGGAATACCAGACCACCTGACTTGCCTCTTGAGAAATCTGTATGCAGGTCAGGAAACAACAGTTAAAACTGGACATGGAACAACAGACTGGTTCCAAATAAGGAAAGGAGTACGTCAAGGCTGTATATTGTCACCCTGCTTATTTAACTTATACGCAGAGTACATCATGAGAAATGCTGAGCTGGATGAAGCACAAGTTAGAATCAAGATTGCTGGGAAAAATATCAATAACCTCAGATATGCAGATGACACCACTCATGGCAGAAAGTGAAGAAGAACTAAAAGCCTCTTGATGGAAAAGAGAAGAGAATGAAAAAGTTGACTTAAAGCTCAACATTCAGAAAACTAAGATCATGGCATCTGGTCCCTTCACTTCATGGAAAATAGATGGGGAAACAGTGGAAACAGTGGCTGACTTTATTTTTTTGGGCTCCAAAATCACTGCAGATGGTGACTGCAGCCATGAAATTAAAAGACACTTGTTCCTTGGAAAGAAAGTTAAGACCAATCTAGATAGCACATTAAAAAGCAGACATTACTTTGCCAGCAGAGGTCCATCTAGTCAAGGCTATGGTTTTTCCAGTAGTCAGGTATGGATGTGAGAGTTGGACTATAAAGAAAGCTGAGCACTGAAGAATTGAAGCTTTTGAACTGTGGTGTTGGAGAAGACTCTTGAGAGTCCCTTGGACTGCAAGGAGATCCAACCAGTCCACCCTAAAGGAGATCAGTCTTGAATATTCATTGGAAGGACTGATGCTGAAGCTGAAGCTCCTATACTTTGGCCACCTGATGCGAAGAACTGACTCCTTGGAAAAGACCCTGATGCTGGGAAAGACTGAAGGTGGGAAGAGAAAGGGACAACAGAGGATGAGATGGTTGGATGGCATCACCAACTCAATGGACATGAGTTTGAGTAAACTCCGGGAGCTGGTGATGGACAGGGTGGCTTGGCGTGCTGCAGTCCGTGAGGTCACAAAGAGTCGGACATGACTGAGCGACTGAACTGAACTGAACTGATGATGCTAGCTGTAGGTCTGTCATATATGGCCTTTATTATGTTACGCTATGTACCCTCTAGGCCCACTTTCTGGAGAGTTTTTATCATAAATGGGTGCTGAGTTTTGTCGACAGCCTTTTCTGCATCTATTGAGATGATCATGTGGTATTCTTCAAACTGTTGATATGGTGTATCACATTGTCTGATTTGCAGTTGTTGAAAATTCCTTGCATCCCTGGGATGAATCCCACTTGATCATGATGTATGATATTTTTAATGTATTGTTGGATACAGATTGCTAGTATTTTGTTGAGGATTTTTACATCTATCCTCATCAGTGATATTAGCCTCTAATTTTCTTTTTTTGTGATATCTTTGTCTGGTTTTGATATCAGGGTGATGGTGGCCTCATGAAATGAATTGGGAAGTTTTCCTTTCTCTGCAACTTTTTGGAACAGTTTCAGAGGGATAAATGTTTGATAACTCTTCCCTAAGTGTTTGATAACATTCACCCGTGTAGCCATCAGGTCCTGGACTTCTGTTTGTTGGGAAGTTTTCAATCACAGTTTCAATTTCAGTGCTTGGTCTGTTCATATATTTTCTATTTCTTTCTGGTTCAGTCTTGGGAGACTGTACCTTTCTAAGAACTTGTCCATTTCTTCCAGGTTGTCCATTTTATTGGCATACAATTGTTCACAGTAGTCTCTTATTCTTGGTATTTCTATGGAGTCAGTTGTAACTTACCCGATTTCATTTCTAATCTTACTGAACTGAGTCCTCTCCCTTTTTTTCTTGACGAGTCTGGCTAAAGGTTTATCAGTCTTGTTTATCTTTTCAGAGAACTAGCTTTTAGTTTCATTGATCTTTGCAATTGTTTTCTTTGTCTCTATTTCATTTAGTTCCACTCTGATATTTGTGATTTCCTTCCTTCTACTAGTTTTAGATTTTGTTTGTTCTTCTTTCTCTAGTTGTTTTAGGTGTAAGGTTAAGTTGTTTGTTTCAGGTTTTTCTTAGGGTAAGATTGTATGGCTATAAACTTCCTTCTTCGACCTGCTTTTGCTGCATCCCGTAAGTTTGGGACCATTTAGCTTTTGTTTTAATTTGTCTCTAGGCATTTTTTATTCCTTCAGTGATCCAGCGGTGGTTTAGTAGCATGTTGTTTAGCAGCCACAAGTTTGTATTTCTCAGAGTTTTTTTCTTGTGGTTTATTTCTAATTTCATAGCATTGTCATCAGAAAAGATGCTTGACATGATTTTGATTTTCTTAAATTTACCAATCACCTTGTGGCCCAGCATGTGGTCAATCCTGAAGAATGTTCCACGTGCACTTGAGAATAATGTGTAGTCTGTTGCTTTTGGATGGAATGTTCTATAAATATCAATTAAGTTCAACTCAGGAACCAGAGATTAAATAGCTAACATCCGTTGGATCATAGAAAAAGCAAGAGAATTACAGGAAAACATGTACTTCTGCTTTATTGACTATGCTAAAGCCTTTGCTGTGTGGCTTAAAACAAACTGTGGAAAATTCTTAAAGAGATGGGAATACCAGACCACCTGACCTGCCTCCTGAGAAATCTGTATGCTGGTTAAGATGCAACTGTTAGAACCAGATATGGAACAATGGACTTGTTCAAAATTGGGAAAGGTGTACATCAAGGCTGTATATTGTCACCTTGCTTATTTAACTTACATGCAGAGTACATCATGTGAAATACTGAGCTGGGTGAGGCACAACCTGGAAACAAGATTGCTGGGAGAAATATCAATAACCTTAGATATGCAGATGACATCACACTTATGGCAGAAAGAAAAGAGAAACTAAAAATCCTCTTGATGAAAGTAAAAGAGGAGAAAAAAAAAAAAGAAAGTAAAAGAGGAGAGTGAAAAAGCTGGCTTTAAACTCAACATTCTAAAAACAAAGATCATGGCATCCATTCTGTCACTTCTTGGCAAACAGATGGGGAAACAAAGGAAACAGTGAGAGACTTTATTTTCTTGGGCTCCAAAATCACTGCAGATGGTGACTTCAGCCATCAAATTAAAAGATGCTTGTGCCTTAGAAAAAAAGCTATGACCAACATAGACAGCATATTAAAAAGCAGAGACATCTTTGCAGACAAAGGTCCATCTAGTCAAAGCTATGGTTTTTCCAGTAGTTATGTATGGATGTGGGAGTTGGACCATAAAGAATGCTGAGCACTTAAAAACGGATGCTTTTGAACCGTGGTGTTGAAGAAGACTCTTGAGAGTCCCTTGGACTGCAAGGGGATCAAACCAGTCAATCCTAAAGGAAATCAGTCCTGAATATTCATTGAAAGGATTGATGCTGAAGCTGAAGTTCCTATATTTTGGCCACCTGATGTGAAAAACTGACTCATTGGAAAAGACCTTGATGCTGGGAAAGATTGAAGGCAAGAGGAGAAGGGGATGATGGAGGGCAATCGATGTTTGTGTGGCATCACTGACTCAATGGACATGAGTTTGAGCAATCTCTGGGAGATGGTGAAGGACAGGGAAGCCTGGCATGCTGCAGTCCATGGGGTCTCAAAGAGTTGGGCAGGACGGAGTGACTGAACAACAACAATGAAATTGAAAATAAAAAGAGAGCAGGGATGGTATAGTATTATCAGATAAATTAGACTTAAAAATTTGTAAGAGGCAAAGTACATTATATATTAATAATGGTTCAATATGGCAAGAAGATACAGCAATTATAAACATTTATGCAACTAACAAAAGACTTTTAAAAAATATAAAGCAAAGATGGACATTATTGAAAGAAGAGATAGTTGTATAATAAGTGTGTAACCCCAAAGGGAAAGGGGCGGGAGACTTTTCGCAAAACTGTAACTGCCCCTGCATTCTCCTTCTAAGGGGTGAAGGAGCTTTCCCTTATCTTTCTCTCCTTCCATGAGCTTCTTGGAATGAAGAGTTCCCTGCCAAGTTGGGATCTTTTCTTGTATTAAGTTCTCTAGGGTTGCTTCTGTGTCTTTTAGGAGGAAAGCTTAGTGGTGCCTCTGCCCAAATACTTGCCCAATAGAGATGAGGACTTTATTTTTCTCAGGGCTAGATTAGCCTCAGCACAGAATCATAAACTTACCACTTACATAAAATTCACTTACTTCCATGGGGAACAATATAAAGTTACTGAATTTGTCAGTTAAAGACTGAGAAGCTAAAATTGAACATCTATAATTCATATCATTTTACATGAAAGACATTAAAAATTTTTGTTTGAGTATAGTTGATCTACATTGTTGTGTTAGTTTAGGTGTACAGCAAGGTGGAAAGAATTTAAACACTAACAAAATAGAAAGGCCATAACCACAGAATAAATATACTTCTTTAGCTTGAATATATCTAGTTCTTGGGAAAAGAATTATGTATGTTGCATGTCAACCAATTGACATATCATTACCTGCCACAATCTTTAGATTTTGTGAATATTTGATTCAGCTTAAATTCCCCTTATAATCTAAACATTTGATATTGCTCTTACACTGGAGTCAATGATTTCTTTGAGAAAGAAGATTTACCTCCTTTTCCCCATGACAGAATCAACTACTTCCTCCAGTATATTTTCATAATTTTGAGGCAAGCCTTTATTAAACAATTGATAGCATTGTATTCGAATATTTATTTTTCTCTTATAGCAATTCCCAGGAAAAGGTTGATGGCTTCCCATATCTGTAAGCTAATATTTTCTATTTTGAGAATGTTAAGGAAATGAATTACTCAATAGAACCAGATTAATTACAAAAGAAAAAGACTGAGGCGTCTAGGAGTAAGAATATTTAGCAATTGCAATAACAGACTATATGTAGGTCTAACCTGGGTCTGCCACCGTGCTGTGACTACAAAACAAGCTTTCAGTACCCCATTGTTGCTGGTGTTCAGTCACTAAGTCCAGTCTGATTCTTTGCAACCCCAAGGACAGCAGCAAGCCATGCTTCCCTGTCCCTCACTATCTCCCAGAGTTTGCTCAAACTCATGTCCATTCGGTTGGTGATGCCATCCAACCATCTCATCCTCTGCTGCCCTCTTCTTCTTCTGCCTTTAATCTTTCCTAGCATCAGGGTCTTTTCCAGTGAGTCCACTGTTCCCATCAAGTGGCCAGAGTATTGGACCTGCACCTTCACCATCAGTCCTTCCAATGAACATTCAGGGTTGATTTCCTTCAGGATTGACTGGTGATCTCCTTGCTGTCCAAGGTGCTCTCAAGAGTCTTCTCTAGCACCACAATTCAAAAGCATCAATTCTTTGGCTCTCAGCCTTCTTTACAAAACAAGCTTTCAGTATCCCAGTACACTGTGATATTCTGTAACGTTGAAATGCTAGTGTACTTACTGGGATAAAATCAGGATGGGCTTTTAAGTGAGAATAGATACGGTGACTTTTTTTTTTTTTTTGGTGACTTTTTTTTAAAGGAGTGTAGAATTATTCAATTTGAAAATTTAAAGCAAAGTGATCCTCAAGATATATACTGTTATATAAATTCAGAATTCATAGTTTTTAAAAAGACAGTAATACATGTTATTATACCCCAAATATTAGGATTTTGGATACTAGGCACACTTTATTTCTGAATGTCAGCACATGCCAAACCTGTACTACAGACACAACCCCTCCTTCCCTGGCCGAGGTTTTCGGGCTTTTTATGGTGTCATCTGGTAGTTACACATCCTTCTGGTAGAGGTCACTGAATATGCCTTTGGCCACGTATTCTCAATTGTCCCATGTTAGAAACAGTATTCAGCAGAGGATGCCATTTGTTGATGGCCAAAGAGTGAACATCTGGAAGGTGACTCAATCCAAATGTATTGCTTTATTCCCCCAAATTTTACTAGTCAGATTTTAGAAGTTTGATATCATGTGGGAACAATATTTCTCAGCTGCTAGGCTGGGTCTGGGTAACTAGCCAGTTTATTTTACACGGAATATGCTGTGCTTAGTCACTCAGCTGTGTCTGACTCTTTGTGACACCCTGAACTTTAAGTGTCACAGGCTTCTCTGTCCAAGGGGATTCTCCAGGCAAGAATACTGGAGTGGGTTGCCATACTCTCCTCCAGGGGATCTTCCCGACCCAGGGATAGAACCCAGGTCTCCCACATGGCAGGCAGATTCTGTACGGTCTGAGCCCCCAGGGACGCCCCGCACGTGGGGCACCAAACAGTAAAACTCTTGCTCTTTACTGAGGTGAATATGGAAAAATATTTTGGGAGCTATTATGTGTGCATGTGTGTGTGCCCTTGTTGAAGATGATTTGTGAAGAAAATTTTCCACACTGTTTGCCTGCTGAAGACCCAGATTCTGTTATTCCTTTCATTTCTCTTTGCAAAACAGGCCAGTTTTTCTCCCAGACCCTCTCCTTTGTAATATAGAACCGAGTCAGCTGACATGCAGTACTGACATTGTTTCCGAGGCCTTCCTTTAACGCCCCAGTGCAGTCTGTACATCTCATACCTCCTGAGATACCACAGGCAGCACATTTAACATTTCCCCTAAAACAGAACACAGAACGCCATCCTTCCAACCTCGAAGATTAGTTTCCTCATCAGACATAAATGTACCACCAAGCCAGGGCTCCGTATTTGCCTTGTTTCCTGAGGCTGGAAAAAGGACAGTATGGACTTGTGCCCTGCCTGGTGAGGGCTTCAGCCTGAAACTGACCCTTCCTGCTCACCTCACTTGGCTAGAACAGGTCCCAGGGCCCATTTAACTTCACAGAGGAGAGGGGCAGCCTTTCCTGTGCTCCAAACAGAGGGAATTAATCACAGTGAACAACCCAAATGACGACTTGAGAAATCCCCTGATTAAGTGGTGTTAGTGGTCATTTCCCTATGGCTGTAGCAAACAGCAGAGATATATGGGCGATAGGTCAGTCCTCTCTCCATTTCTCCTTCCAACCCTGTCCTCTGTGAAAACAAATTCAGGTGGTTGTAATGTAGTAGAGTGCATGGGTAAGTGTAAGTTGTGAAAAACATCTCATGCCTTGGACTAGATAGTGTTTTGTATGGGTGTAAGGCATTTGCTTTCCTCCGCACTGAACAAGCTGGAGGGCTCCTGCACCTTGGACATCAAAGAGATGAGGGGCTGGAGGGCCAGGAGGGAGAGGAAGCAGTGCCCTGAACATCAGCATCTGACGCCGAGAGCCAGCAGCAGAGGTGACAGAAATGAGGTATCAGTGGTCAGCCAGAGCCTGGGCAGTGGATAGAGCTGAAAGGAGTCAGGCTGACATGGGTATGGAATGGTGAAATCTAGTTGTATGCTATGATGAGCCTAGACGGTGTATTAAAAAGCAGAGATATCACTTTTCTGACCCTGTAGTCCATATAGTCAAATATGGTCAAATGTCCGTATAGTCAAAGCTATGGTTTTTCCAGTAGTCATGTACGGATGTGAGAGTTGGACCATAAAGAAAGCTGAGCACTGAAGGATTGGTGCTTTTGAACTGTGGTGTTGGAGAAGGCTCTTGAGAGTCCCTTGGATTGCAAGGAGATCAAACCAGTCAATCCTAAAGGAAATCAACCCTGACTATTCATTGGAAAGACTGATGCTGAAGTTGAAGCTCCAATACTTTGGCCACCTGATGCAAAGAGCTGGCTCATTGGAAAAGACCCTGATGCTGGGAAAGGTTGAAGGCAGGAGGAAAAGGGGATGATGGAGGATGAGATGGTTGGGTGGCATCTCCAATTCAATAGAGATGAGTTTGAGCAAATTCTGGGAGATACTGAGGGACAGGGAAGCCTGGCTTGCTGCAGTTCATGGGCTCGCAAAGAGTTGGACATCACTGAGTGACTGAATAACAACAAGAACATCCCCTGGGGATTTTGGGCTTCAGTGTGGACAGGAAATCTCCTAATAATGGGAGGCAATGAAAGCCAGAGAAAATTCAGTCTGATGAATGCTGGCTGAGCTGAGTAGAACTCCCAGGCTAGCGGACCCTAGCAAAGTACCAGTTATATTAAAAAGAATTAATGATAGAAGTTGATAATTGCACTGTGGTTAATATGAGAATATCTGTATTGGGAAAGACATACTTATCTAGGGAAAAGGCCTTCATATATGTAACTTATTCTCAATATGTTAAAGAAAGAAAGGTTGCATGAGTTTTTGTACACATATAGAGAGAAAGCATACATGATAAAGCAAATTGGGTAGAACACAAACTATCAGTGAATCCAGGTAGAAGCTATATGTGTGTCTTTACACTATTCTTATTTTTGCAATATTTTGTAAATTTTCAATTACTTTAGCCTCCAAATTAAAACAGAATGACATGACAGTATGGCACATGTCATAACTAGGGTGACAAAGACCATAGTAGGCCAGAGGAGTATCCATCAGCTTTGCCTGGGGGTAGGGGATTCAGGGCAGGCTTCATGGAGAGGTTTCAGGAGAGACTGGAAGGATGATGACCCGACAGAGGTGTGTGAGGCCCTGGAGCATCTGACTGAGGTGGGAGCAGGACAGGCTGCAGGGAAGAACCATGAGGTCCCGTCCATCCTGAGAGTCTGTTACAGAAGGAACACTGTATGTGCTCCGACCCAGCAGGGCTAGCCCTCCTCATGGCGAGTGTCACCTGTGTGCCCATGAGCGCTGCCGACTGCCCCTCCAGCTGGTTACACAATCCTTCTCATTGCTGGGGGCCGACGCCCAGGAACCTTCAAGGGAAGAAAGCCTGAGGGAGGGGCTTGCAGACCAAAGTGGGCTGGGATGGGCAGGCCCACATGCTTTGCTCTCCCCATAAAGGGTCAGCACTTCACTCCTGTCAGGACTTTGCAGAGGCAGCAGCTCTGAGACTTCTCCGGCTGGGCGCTCTCCGCTCCTGGCATCTGTGAGGAAGGAAGGGGATAGCTCTCTGTGCTGTGAGGAACCTGAATCTGAGACAAGATCTGAGTGTGTGGGGAGCCACGATGCCAGCTCAGGTCTGATCTTGGTCTCAGGGATGCAGAGTTTCAGAAAAAGGAGCCTGTGGGCCCTTAAGGATTTGAGGGTTGGATGAGGTGGGGTCTATTCCAGGAAGTTCGAGATTGCTCAGAATCCCATCACTTTCCATTTGAGGTTTCCATATGCAGAAAGTTCAGAGATCATAATGGGAAGATGAAAAACGATGAATCAGCAAGGATGGAAGGGAGAGAAAGAATGAACCCAAAGAGACACAGAAATACAGAACAGACTTTTGAACTCTGTGGGAGAATGTGAGGGTGGGATATTTCAAAAGAACAGCATGTATACTATCTATGGTGAAACAGATCACCAGCCCAGGTGGGATGCATGAGACAAGTGCTCCGGCCTGGTGCACTGGGAAGACCCAGAGGAATCTGGTGGAGAGGGAGGTGGGAGCGGGGATCGGGATGGGGAATACGTGTAAATCCATGGCTGATTCATATCAATGTATGACAAAACCCACTGAAATGTTGTGAAGTAATTAGCCTCCAACTAATAAAAAAAAAAAAAAAAAAAAAAAGAATGAACCCGCCAATGACGTTCTGCATCTCCTTTCTTCTTTAGGGGCCAGGTGCCAGATTCTGCCTCCTGCTGTTCCTCTCTCTGGCTGCCAGAGGATGGGGTGCAGGTAAGTCACTCAGGAGCAGCAGTTTCATCAGCTACCCAGGTGTGCAGAGGAGCAGAGGGAGTGGAGCTGGGCTGGATGCTGAAGTCCTGTCCCAAAGTGGGAGGCATGGAGATGCAGAGAAGCCACACTTTGCAGCCAAATTGAACTGTGGCCTGAGTGTTGATTGCTGGTCTCTCTGGATGTGTGGTCTGGATGTGTGGTGTGTGGCCTGTCCTGAGGCCCCAGTTTGTGCCTCTGGGTGGCTGAGGGGGGCTCAGGGAAGTCATAGTGATGAAGACTGCCTTCTTCTAGCTGCTTCTGCTCCTATGGGCTTGGTTTTAGGGTTTCCAGAGGGTGCTTGGTGGTCAGGGCTGTGTCCCGGGAACGTTCTTCCCTAATCCTCATCCTCACAGTTCCATTTATCACAGTAGGCATAAAGAGAACTTTCATGTTTAATTAGTTGTGAAGAATGCAAGTTAAGTCTGTACTAGATGGTGGCTCAGCTAGTCTTAGCAGAGAAGACACTGACCTCTGGGGCTGCAAAGCCCAGTGATGAACTTGTGAAGGGGAAAGGAGCTGGGAGTCAATGACCAGGAAGGCTGGAGTGAGCCACATGACACCATTAATGAGAATTATCCTCACATCCTCTACAGTGACCCCTTCTGTTGGGAAGTTCTGGGTGGACGAAACTTGTGCCCCTTTCCTGTCTTTCCTGCCCAGAAGCTGCAAGGAAATCAAAGAAAGTTGCCACAGTGCAGGTGGTGAGTAATAAACCAACTCAGCATCCTCTCTTTTTGGCTCCATTTTCGCTACAGATCCTGGTCATGGAGATCAAGAGGGGTGTGCCTACCACTCCTGTCTGCTCTGACTCCAGCTTGCAGCCTAGAAGACGTCCAGTGGGAATTTTCAGGCTTTTGGGTCCCATCTAGTTGTAGGAAACATGATCTTCTGAACACAGGGAGAATGTAGTGTTCCTGGTGACTCTTAGCTTGGCCAACAGAGCTCTGATTACTGTAAGATTCTCTCCTTCTTGTAAGTAAGCTAAGTAGTTAGTCTGCCCCAGTGTCATTGATTCTGGTAGAAAACATGAGCCTCTAGAGGCAGAGACATAGAACTTTATTACTCATTATCACAGAAGTAGCCAGAGCATAACTTTTTCCTGTGCTGTTTCTCTGGTCCCATCCCATCACAGTAATGTGAAGAGGTCCAGGAGATATCTGCACATGTAGTTTGTTTGCCAAAAGTGAGCAGTGAAAATGAAGTTGCTCATTTGTGTCTGACTCTTTGTGACCCCATGGACTGTAGCCTGCCAGGCTTCTCTGTCCATGAAATTTTCCAGGCGAAGATACTGGAATGGGTTGCCATTTCCTTCTCCAGGGGATCTTCCCAACCCCAGGATCGAACTCGGTCTCCCGCATTACAGGTTGACTCTTTACCCTCTGAGCAGCTCATAAATTTGGTTTGTCAAGCAAGTAGAGTCTTTTCTGATATTACAGTTTATTTTCTTTGGGGCTGAGTATGAGGAGGAACTCTGCACTTAGGGAATCTGAATCTCATAAAATGGGCAGTGACCATGCCTGCCCTTAGCTCTGAGTTGCAGAGGCCACATCCTGATGTGGACTTGAGATGTGGTCAGGTGCTGTTATCAGGCCTCGAGTGGTCAGAAGGAGGCTCTATCCAAAGGGAGATACCATCTCTGTATCCTTGGATGTTTGCTCTATAAATCTCTGAAGAGGTAGCATGGAACAAAGGCAGTCAGTGTTTCTGTTCTTAGATGACATATAGAGAATTGTCCTCAGGAAATGGGTGTGTGTAGGAGCCTTCAGAATACATTTCTGACTTTCCAAATTCTTTCTGGTAATGGGGCCTGACAGGGACTCCCTGCTCTCAGACAGGGGGTCTCTGACTGGTTCCCTCTGCAGATGGCCTGTATCACCTCCGCACTGAGAATGGTGTCGTCTACCAGACCTTCTGTGACATGACCTCTTGGGGCGGCGGCTGGACCCTTGTGGCCAGTGTGCATGAGAACCATTTACCTGGGAAGTGCACTGTGGGCGATCGCTGGTCCAGTCAGCAGGGCAACAGGGCTGACTACCCAGAGGGGGACGGCAACTGGGCCAATTACAACACATTTGGGTCTGCAGAGGCGGCCACCAGTGATGACTACAAGGTGGGTGGCACTGAGCTTCCAGGTGGAAAGGGTGGGGAGCGGGGTGTGGCTGGAGCAGAGCATGTGGAAGAGAAGGCAGGAGATGGGGATGTGGAGGTGGGGCTGGAGAAGGACAGAAGTCCATGTCTTGAGTCACACCTTCTTCCTGCCAAGGCTGTTTGGTTGGTGGGGCCTCATCATCTGCTGGAGGGAGGTAGGGGTCTGAGCACTGCTGGGCACCTGTTCCCTGGAGACCTGAGCTCTCAGCTCAAGGGAGGGCTGTGTGTGTGGGTCTTTGGCTGGTGGCACCTCCTGGGTCAGGAAGGCTGAGTGTGTGTCGCTCTGCAGAACCCTGGCTACTACGACATCCAGGCCCAGGACCTGGGCATCTGGCATGTGCCCAACAGGTCCCCCCTGCAGCACTGGAGGAACAGCTCCCTGCTGAGGTACCATACCAACACTGGCTTCTTCCGGAGACTGGGACATAATCTGTTTGGACTCTACCAGGTACATGGGGCTGCTGGCTGGGGGTGCGGGCACTTCCTTTGGTGAACAGAGAGTCAATGTTTTGGATGAGGAGTAAATCTGCTCTGTTCATTGCACTAGAAGGTGCCTCTGCTTGGCTTTCTCCTACCTCTGGGTCCCTGTGAACTAGTGCGCTACCTCTCTCAGAGGAACTCTGAGCCAGGAAGCACAAGAAGCTAGGGAAGAGAGGAGGGTGGGTAAAGAAGGAGAAAAACAAGGGTCTTAAGGCTGGTTAGGTTCTGAGCTATGAGTAGGGGTGGCAAAGAATCACTATTATTTGGACTGTTGTCTGAATAATGCCGCCTGAGCGCATTAAATCCTCTACTTCCCAGTACAGCAGTGTCTCTACTCTCCTCAATCTGTATTTTGGTTCCTGTAGAAATTCCCAGTGAAGTATGGAGCAGGGAAGTGCTGGACTGACAATGGCCCAGCCATTCCTGTTGCCTACGACTTTGGTGATGCTGAGAAAACAGCATCTTATTACTCGCCAAATGGTCAGCGTGAGTATCTCCTTCCAAAACTCAGTCATCAGTCTGCTGCACTCTTGGGGAAAGGGTAAATAACAACAATTAATGATGGCCAGCATTTGTGGAACACATATCAATACAACACACCAAACTGTTTTCTAGAAACTTGACATGGTTTTGTGTCATTTAATCATCCTGAAAAATCTGTGGAGTTAGAATTACTGTCCTCTCCATTGTAGAGACTATAAAGCCAGACTTCTTAATCAATACACTGTGTGACATAATAGTTAAGGAAAGAGGCAAACTAATGTTCACAGGTGAGAACAACTTGGAAAGTGTGGGAAAAATTTTGTTTTTGTTATGATGGATTGCTGTTATTTGAAAGAAGACATTTTTTCAGCATGAGAAAACAGGAGATGTGGGTTTGATACCTCAGTAGGGAAGGTCCCCTGGAGAAGGAAATCGCTACCTACTCCAGTATTCTTGCCTGGAAAATCTCATGGATGGAGGAACCTGGCAGACTGTAGTCTATGGCGTCACAAAGAGTCGACCACGAGTGAACTAAAGCCATAGAATGTTAATGTTTGGTGGAAAAATGTGAAGCATCAGTTCTTACATTTACTGTTTCAATGAGAGCAGGTAATGATAGGCAGGGCAAATAAAGTCACGGTAATTGGATGAGCAGTGTGCCAGCAGAGATCAGTGCATATTCCTGCTGGGCCTCTGGAGGTCTTCCTGCTGATCTCTCAGTGGACTCTGATTTCTCCTGTGAGCCCCAGGCAGACAAGTGACTCTTGTGAACACGAGCCTTCGTCCTGTTACTCCAGATGGAAGGAGGTTCCCTGCCAGCCAAGTTCAGAGCCAGGATGTAGCAGCCGCTGTCCACAGAAGGGCTGGGTTTCATCCCCTAAGCTCGGAGTACTGAGCTATAACCTGACCTGTTGATTTAGGAAATCCCTGGGCTGATCAAAGGGAAATTGTTTCCAGTTCATCTTTTAAATACTTAGGCCTTTCTCTGCCTCTTCTTTTCCAGGGGAATTTGTTGCAGGGTTTGTCCAGTTCAGGGTGTTTAACAATGAGGGAGCAGCCAATGCCCTGTGTGCTGGGATGAGAGTCACTGGCTGCAACACTGAATTCGTGAGTTTTGGGATAATCCCTGGTGCACATGCACATGTGTGTGATGTGTGTGCGTGTGTGTGTGTGTGTGCGCGTATGTGTGCATGGGAACACTTGATTGGGATGTTCTAATGTATATCTCTTTGGCTTGCATTTTATTCTTTTGCTGGTATTTTGTGGACATACTTTTAAAATTTTTACTATTGCTTTTAAACTGAGATTCAATGGACATAAAACATTTTATTAGCTTCAGGTATACAACACAATGATCCTATATTTTTATGTATTTTGAAATGATCATCACAGTAACTCTAGTCAACACCCACCACCACACATAGCTGCAAATTCTCTTGTCTTGTGATAAAAAATTTTAATATCTACTCTCTTAGTAACTTTTCAGTGTACAAATCAGTATTATTAACTATAGTCACTAGTCTATACTTTACATCTCCAGGTCTTATTTTATAACTGAAAGTTTGTACCTTTGACCAATGGATATAATTTCCTGTATTGAAGTCTGATTTATCTGTATTCTCATGTATGATTTGTACTTTGATGCTGTGTTTAAGAATTATTTCCTTATGTCAAGATCATGATGATATTCTCACACATTCAATGTAGAAACTTTTTTTATTTTTTTCCAGTACTGAGAAGAGAGCACCATAGTTTGGTTAGTGGAGACTGTCTCTGAAGGACATTTTACGGCCTGGGGGCAGGAGGACAAGAGTCAGAGCTCTAAGAACAAGAATGCTCACTCAGTACCTTTTCATTCCACACCTGTCAGTCTGAGAAACATGACCCTGAAGTCAAAGACATCTTTACTCCCCCCTTCAGTTACCAGTTGCCCATTTCTCAGTCAAGGCGTAATAGCGGTGTCTTCATGGAAGGGCCCTTAGATTATGGTTTAGAGGATGATGCAGGTATAGACCCTAGGAGTAGGGTGGAGTGTGTTCTCCCTACACTGGCTTCCAAGGAGCCTTATCTTGCTCATTAATGCTCATTTTCATGTACCCTTGCAAGCGCTGATTCCTTTAAAATACATGTAGGGAACCTACAGAGTGCTGCTATTAGAGATGCAAAGCTGACAGAGTCATCTTAAGGAACTCAGACTGAGAGGGAGAGAGATATAAAGGCACAATTGCAATTTCATGTGGTATCCTCTGAGATAGCAACATAAACAAGAGGCTCTGGGGACACAATACAGGAGCTTCTACCTCTGCTAATGGCACACAGTTGATTCTGAAGAAAGGTGACATCTTTGCTGAATCTCAAAAGATGTGTGTAGAGTTCAATAGGCAGCAAGGGGCAGAGTAGTGTCCTTTGAGCATGAGTGACTAACATGTTCAAAATCACTGGGATTTGATAGACCATGGTGTGTTGAGGGGGCAGTGAGCTGTTGTGTAAATTGTATCATGGTATGCACATGGTGTAAAATCAAGAGCAGATGCTGGAAATACTTGCAGGAAGTAGGGCAAGGAGGGGCTTTTGCATTTTGTTCAGGACATAGAGTTTATGTTATAGGTGATGGGACACATCAGAGGAGTTTGACCAGATTAGTGACCTGATCACTTTGGTTTAGCAAGGAGCGGGACATGGATTCAAGAGCAGGGAAATTAGAGTCAACGAGATCATGAGGCAGGTATAAAGGTGCAGATGTGAAATAGTGAGGACCTGAGCCAGGGTGGCCTTGATAAATTTGAAAGAGCAAGCATGGATGCATAGACAGTGAAATCAGCAGTTCTTGATGATTAAATGAATGTGGAGGATGGGAAGTGAAGGAGGCAACAGACTTCAGGGTTTTGTTTTGGGTGACTGAGTGCTATCAATTAAGATGGGTGACAAGAAGAGAAATAGATTCAAGGGCAGCAAGAGAGCAAATTAGTTTTGTTTTGGTTAAGTGGAGTTTTAGATCTAGTGATATGTAGGTGGAGACATTCACAGGGCAGTTGGATATGGGGTTTCAACCCAGAAAATACCTGGCTGGTCTTCCAGACTTAGGAGTATATCTTGACAGTATACGATTATGATGGTTCTAGCAAAAGTCATGGGGGGAAGACAGACCATCGTTGGGAGAGTGAGGTGTGGACAGAACTGTGAGGGATAGCCTTTGGGGGAGCCATTGAGGAAAAAGGCTGGTTGAGAGGTCTGAGAATAAGCATGAAGGAAGGTAGAAAGGAATTCAGGGAAGCATGGTTTCAGAGTCTACAGGAGGAAGAGGTTTTTTCAGGGGAGGGGTCAAGGCAAGTAGGAAGAAGACCAAACTTACAGGGGATTCGACCATTAAGAGCTCACTGGTGTGTTTACAGCCAACCCCTCACAGCATCTTCTTCCTGCCCCTCAGCACTGCATCGGTGGAGGAGGATACTTCCCAAGGAGCAGTCCCTGGCAGTGTGGGGATTTCTCCTCTTTTGACTGGAATGGATACGGAGCTCACCGTGGTTACAGCTCCAGCCGGGAGATCACTGAGGCAGCTGTGCTCCTGTTCTACCGCTGAGAGCTGTGTGGTGTGAGTCGTGGAGCCCAGCTCCTAAGCCCAGACCCTCAGAAAGGGAAAAATGGAATGCTATCAAAGAGGGGAAGGGAATAAATTACATCAGTTTGTGCACTTTGTGACTCTCAGTTTCTTTTAATTCCTTTTACAAATTGAAGTCTGGAGCGATGTTTTACAATAACGCTTTGTAATCTGGTGATTTCCACTTTAAACTTTCGGAGTTTGGAACTTCTAGTCTCAGAGTATCCCAGACACACATTTGCTTCTCTTTCTAGGGAACCCCTATGGGAGACTGAGGAGCAGGGAAAAATCATTCTTAATTTTCCTACCATTCTATTATTGGTTAATCAAATCAAGCTCTCTGTGTAAGTATCTTAAAGAGGAAAAGCTGATTATTATTTAGTTTCAGTAGGAAAAAGAGAAATTGAGGTCACAGCTGTCCATTTCCTTTATTCCTCCAGTTTTGACAGTTGGGACAGTGTGTCTAAAATGATTTGGTACTATTTGCAACATCTCTGTTTTGGGGAGGGTCCTCACAATACCAAGAAATTCACTGATACCTAGTGGGATGTCCTACAACTCAACTCCATTTTGACCCAATCTACCAGGAGACCGCGTCAGATCCCTGTGTGAAGGGCTCAGTCCTACAAGTCTGTCCCTTGAATTTTCTACTCCAGACACTGGTTGCAAGTCCAGATTGTCACCTGTGTTGTGACTGGCTGGCTGTAGACTGGAGACCAGTGAATCCCTCCTTGGGTTCAATCAAATTGCTAGAGTGGCTCAGAGAACTCAATGAAATATTTTACCTACTAGATGATGAGTTTATTAGAAAAGGGTATGACTCAGGAACAGCCAGATGGAAGAGACAGCTGGAGCCAGTATAGCTGAAGGGCCCAGAGCTTCCTTGCCCTCTCTGAGCACAGCATTTCTTTCTAATCTCCACATATTCACCAACCCTGAAGCTTCCTAAACCATATCCATTTGGGGTTTTACACAGACAGGTTTGATTAAATCATTGACCAGGGAAATTGATTCAACCTTCCAACCCTCTTCTCTTCAGGAGTGTCAGGGTGAATGGGCTTGAAAGTTTCAAACCTCTCATTTCAATGCAGATTCTAACTTCATTAACATGACTTAAGATCTCTTAGTCAGAGTCTGAATGTAGCCCATTCCAACTGAACTAGAGTTGTTGGTTTTTGCAGAACCAGAAGCAGTGGGTTCCAATCGATATTATCTGCAATGCTCAATTAAGTGCAGCTGGTACCTAGTGCCCAAGCAAGATTCACCCAAGTGTCAAGATAAATTTCTTTCTGATAAATTGATCCTCCAAATTCTGTCCACAGAATCACTTGTAGCTGTATGTTCCCAGTCTGTAATGCACTGCAAATTTATTCCTTGTCAGCTTGGATTTGGCACTGTCCCAGGTCATGAGCTGGGACAGTTGAATCAGTCAAAGACAGTTGAATCATGGATTGCAGTTTCATCAAAATCCTAGTCAACATCACAAACACACTCTCTTGTAAGAAGACTTGATTTTACCATTTTTCTTTACCATGTTAGTGTGCGAAGGTAGTACCAAACTCAGATTCAAACTTTGACAGATCTGGTTCTCATTTGTAATTTAATTCTGTTCCCGGAGTGTTGTCAGTGTTGCATTGTTCTGTGATCGATCATGCAGTCTATGTATTTGGTCTGCAAGCTGCCAGGAACATGAGCTGTGTATTAGATGATTCAGGTGCTGAACATTCCTTGTTAGTGCTCATTTTGTCTTCACATTGTGACAACACCAAGCCAAATCCGTCATGATAATATCTCTGGCAGATTTGCCAAGGTCAGCATATGTAGATGAGTGCACATTGCTCACACACAGAGTTCTGTGTATAGGTCTCATGGCAAGACTGTGAGAAGAGGTGGTCCAGTGTCTCCTCAGATGAGTTCTGCAGCCACAGCTGAGGCCATGGGGTTTGCTCTGGGTTGAGCCACAGCTATCCTGGCTGGAGGGTGAAGTGAAAGCCCTGTGATTGTTCTTAGCTAAACCTGCTTTGTATGGTGATTGTCAATGAGGGTTAATGTACAGTTGACCCTAGAACAATGTGTAGATTGTGGGCACCAATCCTCCAAACAGTCTAAAGTCCACATACAACTTATGTCTGATCATTTGTACCCACAGTTTCTTCATATCTGCAGTCCCTCTGGGTCTGTGTTCCGCATCTGCAGATTCAACGAGTTGAATTGTGTGCTGTGCTGTGTTGAGTATCTCGGTCATGTCCGACTCTTTGCGACCCCGTGGACCCCGTCAGGCTCCTCCGTCCATGGGGATTCTCCACGCAAGAATACTGGAGTGGGTAGCCTATCCCTTCTCCAGGGGATCTTCATGAATTGTGTAGTACTATATGATTTAATATTGGAAAAAATCCACATATAAGTGGACGAGCACAGTTCAAACCAGCTTTGCTCACGGGTCAGCTGTATTTGCTTTTTTCCAGTATCTTCTCTTTTTTTCACCTCCCTAATACATCTTTCCCCTTACTAGCTCATTCCAGATTTCTGTCCTTCTCCTTTATCCCTTCTTTCTTACTCCTTTTTGTTACATCTTGCCTTATTTCTCTATGTCAGATTGCTACAAATCCCAGCTTGAATCTACTAGGTGTGTAAAGCCAATCTACTGATGTAGGATTGTGGTGAAGGAAAGTCCAGCATTTACTGCAGACACTAAGCAAGGAGTTTGGGTAGCTAATGCTCAAATCCTGGACCCTGAACTCCCTACTGGCTTTCAGGGAAAAAATGTTTAAAGGCAGAATGGCTAAGAGGGTTGTTGTATGCAAGATCAACAGGTGGACACTCTTCTGATTGGTTGTTGGTGGGGTAATTGGGACTCAACATCATCAACCTTCTCCAACTGATCTGGAGTCCACCTGCTTGTGGTCAGCCTCCAGTTACCTTCTTCCATCTGTTGTAGATTTTATTATATGCAAATCATCTTGAAGGATATGGCTCAGAAGAGATTTGTCATCTGAAAGGAATACGTTTGGAGTCCTGGCAAACTTCTGTTTCTTTTTTCTTGAAAACTCAGCAGTCAATTTTATGGGTCTCAGGCTAGGAATCCATGGGTCTTGAGGACGTCTGTGAATTTGTCAGTTTTCTTCTCCATGTTTTTTTCAGTTTGCTTCTATAGCCTCATGAGCTGCTTCCCCCTCCCCCTCCCCACTAATGGATGTTGCTCTTCTTCTTTCTCTTCTCCTCCAGGGTTGCTGCTACTGCCTGCTACTTCCAATCAGCCTCATGAGCCAGGTGCCCTAGGCAGGAAAACTTGCACATAGGTGTCAGATGCACATAGACGTCAAGATGTCACCTTGAGGATGGCAGGGATCACTGTCCACTTTTTCATGTCATAGGCTGGTGGGATCCCATCAGGTACCTTGAGGCGGTCCAGAGTGGCCTGGCCTTGCCTGGTCTTGGGGGTACCATGTCTCACATTGTCAGCCAGAAGATGCAGTTGGGGGTTCAAACGTGGGAGTGGTTGGTGTTTATCTGCTTGAAGAGGAAGGCCAGGCAGTTCAACTTGTTTCTGTAGAAACTGCCAGGAAATATTGATTCCCCAGCAGTGCAGGAATACCACCTTCTGGCCCAGAAGCACCTTCTTGGCCAGGATGGCTACCAGGTAGGCCAGGAGATGGCCTCAGCCATCAAACACCAGGACCTGCCCCTCCGCCATCTTTGGCAGTTGTGTGGGAAAGAAACTTTTGTTACTTAAACAGGATGGTGACTCTATAGGTATTTACTTTTTGTAATTCATTAAACTGTATATTTGTGCTTTCAATCCTTTTCTGTATGCGTATTAATTTTTTACAGTAAAGTATTTTTTTTTAAACAATAAATCATAAATAGTTCACAGGGAGAAGCTGGACTGGATGCAAGTTTGGAATGGGGCAGCTTTAAGTCACACTATTCTCTCTCCACACAGACACAGATTGACAATATTTTTTTTCCTAAAGTACATTTTGAATTATGCTGTTATGGACTGGTGATTGGTGATGAATCTAAATTCATAAAAAACAATACTTTCTCAGAATCAAATACTTGTTTACTCTTTTACATTCTTACTAACCTTTGACTGTGAGGATCACAACAAACTGTGGAAAATTCTTCAAGAGATGGGAATACCAGACCACCTGACCTGCCTCTTGAGAAATCTGTATGCATCTCAAGAAGCAACAGTTAGAACTGGACATGGAACAACAGACTGGTTCCAAATAAGGAAAGGAGTCCATCAAGGCTGTATACTGTCACCCTGCTTATTTAACTTATATGCAGAGTACATCATGAGAAATGCTGGACTGGATGAAGCACAAGCTAGAATCAAGATTGCCAGAGAAATATCAATAACCTCAGATATGCAGATGACACCACACTTAGCGTAGAAAGCAAAGAAGAATTGAAGAGCCTCTTGATGAAAGTGAAAGAGAGTGGAAAAGTTGGCTTAAAACTCAACATTCAGAAAACTAAATCACAGCATCTGGTCTCATCACTTCATGGCAGATAGATGGGGAAACAATGGAAACAGTGACAGACTTTATTTTTTGGGCTCCAAAATCACTGCAGATGGTGACTGCAGCCATGAAATTAAAAGATGCTTGCTCCTTGGAGGAAAGTTATGAAAAACTTAGACAGCATATTAAAAAGCAGAGACATTACTTTGCTGACAAAGGTCCATCTAGTCAAGGATATGGTTTTTCCATGAGTGATGTATGGATGTGAGAGTTGGGCTATAAAGAAAACTGAGTGCTGAAGAATTGATACTTTTGAACTGTGGTGTTGGAGAAGACTCTTGAGAGTCCCTTGGACAGCAAGGAGATCCAACTAATCCATTCTAAAGGAAATCAACCCTGAATATTCATTGGAAGAACTGATGCTGAAGTTGAAACTCCAATACTTTGGCCACCTGATGCGAAGAACTGACTCATTGGAAAAGACACTGATGCTGGGAAAGACTGAAGGTGGGACAAGAAGGGGACGACAGAGGATGAGATGGTTGGATGGCATCACCGACTCAATGGACATGAGTTTGAGTAAACTCCGGGAGCTGGTGATGGACAGCGAGGCCTGGTGTGCTGCAGTCCATGGGGTCTCAAAGAGTTGGACACGACTGAGAGACTGAATTGAACTGAACCTTCCTCCACCCTGTAAACATTTCCAGCATGTTACTACACACAATCCAGCCTCAAACTCTTCCATGTCTCCCCAGTTGAGGCTGTCCTGTACTGGAAAGATCTGTTGGCTGCAATTGCCATCTCCTAACATTTCCCTCACTTTCCTCAGCTTTTCTTCATGTCCAGTGCTCTAATGTTCCTTGCTGCTTCTACAGTTTCCCTCTTAGCTTCTCCCCCTGATTCCTGACTTCTGGTGCAAGGAAGTTCAGAGAGGAGAGAAATTGATCTACAGGGCACAAGGGCACAAAATGGGAAAGGAAAAGTGGAGAGGGCAAGTGCCAGGCGTTCTCATAATCCCACTGGCCAGCAGCAGTGGGTCCTTCTTCCTTCCAGGTATGTGAGAAATGTGACTCTAAAGCCCATCCTGACAGCCTGTTTCCAGGACCATTTCTGATGCTTTTTATCCTAGCCTGTGTCCTCCACACATGGAAACCTGAGGCAAAGATGAAAGTGCCAACACATGAGTTGCTATATGCCAATTCAGAAAGATAAGGACAAGGAAAAAAAGAAAGCAATGAAGAAAAGCATCAGGAACTCTGTGATGTATGATCACTCTGCCTGTCTTTCTCTCTTTCTTTTGAAAATTAGAATTCTTTTTATACATATATACTAAAATACCCACCTGGTTCTGCTGTGTTATTTGCCCTAAAAAGGGGGGTGAGGCAGAGTGAAGAATCCCAGTGCATTTGAGTGGGCCTTTCCACAAAGTAGAGAATGCTAACCCCGTTCCCAGACTACTATCCCTCTTGCTTTTCCCAGCCCCCAATTCCTGCAACAGGAAACTCCTGTGGCCTGGCCCTGGCACTGGGAGAGTAGGAGGCACCTGAAGGGCTAGGTGAGTGAATGAGGACGTATGGACTTTGAAACTTAAAAACACTGCAGTGTTGGGAGTGGGCTCTGTGGCTTGGGCAGCTGACTGAGCCTCCTGCTCTGGGGCACAGGTGGGTGGGTGTGGGATGGCCACTCCTCCAGGAGCAAGGAAGCCTCTGTCTCAACAGAATACTTTCTCAAAGTTGTTTCTGGTACAAAATAATTGTACTGGATATATGAGGTGTGGAGGTGCAGAGGCCAGGCCAGCCACCCTCCCCAGACCTCAGATCATGGTGGCACAGGTGAGGCGGGTGGGGTGCTGCTGCTCTGGGAGGACTTGCAGGAGCATCTAGAAGGAAGCACAGTGAGTTTGTGAGTTTGTGTGTGCATTTAGAGAGAGGGAATACATGATAAAGCAAATGGGGTGAGATACAAAAAAATACAATTCACATTCTTACTAACCCTCCTCCACCCTGTAAACATTTCCTGTGAATATTTATTTTTCAAAAAATAGATGAAATTAGGTAGAAACTATATGAATTTTTTTAGTAATGTTATTTTGGCAATGTTCTGTAAATTTTCAGTTATTTCTAACCCAAAAGTAAATGAAAGAATGACATGACAGTGTGACGTGCCACAATTAGGGGTTGGAGAAAGTCCAGTTGTAGGCCAGGGGAGTATCCATCAGCTTTTCCTGGGGGTGGAGGTGTCAGGGCAGGCTACACAGAGAGGTTTCAGGAGAGACTGGAAGGATGACAACCTGACAGGTGTGTGAGGCCCTGGAGCATCTGACTGAGGTGGGAGCAGGACAGGCTGCAGGGAAGAACCGTGAGGTCCCGTCCATCCTGAGAATCTGTTACGGAAGGAACACTGTGTGTGCTCTGACCCAGCCGGGCTGGCCCTCCTCATGGCGAGTGTCACCTGTGTGCCCAAGAGCGCTGCCTCCTGCCCCTCCAGACAGTCATACACTCCTTCTCATAGCCAGGGGCCGAGGCCCAGGAACCTTCAAGGGAAGAATGCTCGAGGGCGGGGCCTGCAGCCCAACATGGGCAGGGTTGGGCAGGGCCCACAATTTGCTCTCCCCAAAAGGCTCAGCATTTCAGCCACCTCAGACTCTCTGCAGAGGCGGTACTCTAAGTCTCCACCTGGCAGGGAACTCTCGGCTCCTGGCATCTGCGAGGAAGGAAGGAGGGAGCTCTCTGTGAAGTGACGAATCTCTTCTGAGTCTGAGACAAGATCCAAGTGTGTGAGGAACCACAGTTCCGGTTCAGTTCTGGTCTTAGTCTCAGGGATGGAGAGTTCCAGAGAAAGAAACTCACGGCCCCTTAAGGGTTCATAGGGTTGGATGGGGTGGGGGCTATTCCAGGAGGTTCCAGAATGCCTAGAAGGCCATCCCTTTCTGTTGAGTTTCCCTTACTAGGAAGTCGACGGAACAAGATGGCGGCAAGAGAATGAATGGACTAACCGTTTGCATGCCCTTGAGAGGACACAGCCCAGATTCCGCCTCCTGCTGTTCCTCCCTGTGGCCACCAGAGGTCTGAGTGCAGGTGCGGCACTCAGGTGCTGCTGCTCCTTCAGCTCACCCAGGCGTGCACCCAGGTGGACCAGAGGCAGTAGAGCTGGGCAGGAGGCTGATGTTCTGGCCCAGAGAGGGAGTCGTGCAGATGCAGAGAAGTCTTACTTTGCAGCTGACAGAGCTGTGATCTGGGTGCTGATTGCCTGGCCTCTCTGGATCTGCTCTGAAGCTAATGCATGTTCTGGGGCCCCACTCTGTGCCGCTGGGTGGCTGAGGGAACTCAGGGAGCTCAGGGGAGCTGTGGAGAAGACAGCGCTTCCTTCTAGCTGCTCCTGCTCCTATTGCCATGGCCTCGGGTTTCCCAGAAGGAGCTGGTGAGGGTTGTGGCAACCTTGTCTAGTTCCCCATCCTCTCAAGTCCAAAGGTCACAGTAGAAGTAATGATACTTTTTATTTTTAATTAGCTGAGCAGAAGAATGCAAGTGTCAAGCATGTACTAGATCATGGTCAGCTAGTCTTACCCGAGAGCACCCTGACCTCTGTGGCTTCACAGTCCGGTGAAGAACTGGTGAAGTGCACAGGGGCTGGGAGATGATGGTCTGGAAGGCTGGTGTGAGCAGCTCCAGACTGTTAGAGGATTATATTTGCATCCTCTAGCAGCATCCCATTCTCCTGAGACATTTTGCAAGAGCAGAAACTATGCCCCTTTCTAGTCTTTCCGGCCTCGAAGCAGCAAGGAAATCTAAGAAAGTTGTGGTGAAGCAGGTGGTAAGTAATAAATCAACATGGGATCCTCTCCTTTTAGTCACTTTTAAGTTGAACACATCCCCATCATGGAGATGAAGAAGAGTGTGCCCATCTCTTCTGTCTATCCTGGTGACTCTTGAGCAGTGGTGATTGTAAGATTTTCCCCTTCTTGTAAGCTAAAAAATTAGCCACTCACAGTTTCATAGATGCTGGCAGAAAACAGGAAACTCCTGGCAGTGCGGCAAGGAAATTTATTATTTGTAGCAGTTGTCAGAGCATCAGAATTTTCTTGTGCTGGTTTCCTGAGCCTCAGTTCCAGCAGAGGAATGGCAAGAGGGCCAGGAGACAGCCGCACAGGTAGTTTGTTTGCCAAGCAGGCTGGAAAATTTGGCTTGTCAAGAAACAGCAGGAGTTTTCCCTATCAGAGAATTTATTCTCTGAAGGATTGGGTTCAGGAGAGGAACTCTGCACTTAGAGAATCTGAATCTCATATAATGTGCAGTGACCACAAGAGAGCAGCCAATGCCCTGTGTGCTGGGATGAAAGTCACTGGCTGCAACAACGAGCAACTGAGTTGTTGGACAACACAGGCAACGACCTGTCCGTGTGTGTGTGCTTGAGAGGGCACCCACCCTATGGAGTATGATGATATGCTTCTCCATGGCTTGTATTTTTACTCTTTTGCTGATATTTCATGAACATAATTTTTAAAGTGTTGCTATCACTTTTTAATTGAAATTCAATTGACATTTAACATTATATTAATTTCAAGTGTATGCCATAATCTATATTTTTATACACTGCATATGATCAGTATAATAAGTCTAGTCCACACCCACAAGCATATGTAGTTATAATTTTTTTTCTTGTGATGAGAAATTAATATCTATTCTCTCACAACTTGTCAATGTATAATATAGTATTAGTCACCATTCTGTACAGTATATCCCCAGGACCTATTTTATAATTGAAAGTTTTTATCTTTTGAACGTTGGACATAATTTCCTGTATTGAAGTCTAATTTGTTTGTATTCTCACATATGATTAGTACTTTTATATTGTGTTTAAGAAGTATTTCCATATGTTGAAGTCATGAAGTTATTCTCCAATATTCACATTAACATGTAGAAGCTTTATGTTTTTGTTGTTTTTCCAGTGTTGTAGAAGAGAGCACCATAGTTGTGGTGACTGGAGACTGCCTTTGAGGGTCATGTTTTGGCTGAGGGGGAAGAGAAAGAGGGAGTCAGAGCTCTAAGAATAAGAAAGTTCACTTAGCACATTTTCCTTCCACACCTGTCACTCTGAGAAATGTGACCCTGAAGTGAAGGACATCTTCACTTCCCCCTTCAATTATTAGTTTGTCCATATGTCAGTCAAGATGCAGCAGATGCACCCTTGTGGAAGGGCCCCGAGCTTATGTTCAGAGGATAATACAGATGTGGGCTTTGGGGAGGTAGGTGTTTCCCCCCTCCTCTGGCCTCCATGGAGCTTATTCTGTTCATCGGCGCCCATTTGCACGTGCTGTGAGTTGTGAGTGTGTGCTCAGTCATGTCCAACTCTCTGCAACCCATGGACTGTAGCCAGACAGGCTCCTCTGTCCTTGGAAATTTTCAGGCAGAAGTACTGGGGTGGGTTGCCATTTCCTACTATAGTGGATCTTCCCGACCTAGGATCCCACTCCCGTCTCTGGCATCTCCTGCATTGGTAGGCAGATTCTTTACCACTGGGACACCTAGAAAGCCTCATTTGCATGTACCCCTGCAAAAAATGATTCTTGTAAAATACATGATAGGTACTTACAAAGCAATAGATATTAGACATGCACAGCTGACTGAGTTATTAAGGAACTCAGATGAAGTGGGACAGAGATACAAATGCATGATGGCAATCTTCATGAGGTATCACCTGTGGTAGCAACATAAACAAGGGGCCCTGGTTTATGAAGATGAGCCATCATCATGAGACAAGTGCTCGGGCCTGGTGCACTGGGAAGACCCAGAGGAATCGGGTGGAGAGGGAGGTGGGAGGGGGGATTGGGATGGGGAATACATGTAACTCCATGGCTGATTCATGTCAATGTATGACAAAACCCACTGCAATGTTGTGAAGTAATTAGCCTCCAACTAATAAAAATAAATGGAAAAAAAAAAAAACCCACAAAAACAACAACAAAAAAAGACGAGCCATCATCCAGATAGTGAGGTGTGGACAGAGCCCCAAGGAAAAGCATTTATGGGGGAAGGTAGGCTAGCAGGCCTGAGAGTTAATGTGAAGGGAGTTCTAAAGGAATTCAGAGAAGTACATTGTTTTGGAGTCTACTGGAGGAGTGGGTTTTATGGACGGGGCGGGGGGGGGGGGGGGGGAAAACCAAGTAGGAACAGACTAAAGATTCCAGGGGATTTGAAGATCCAGAGCTTGTTGGTGTCCACAGCCAACCCTCATTGTGACTTTTCCCTGCCCCCCAGCACTGCCTCGGTGGAGAAGGATAGTTCGCAGAGGGCAATCCAGTGCAGTGTGGGGATTTCTCCTCCTTTGACTGGAATAGGTATGGAGCTCACCGGGGTTACAGCTCCAGCCGGGAGATCACTGAGGCAGTTATACTCCTGTTCTACAGCTGAGAGCTGTGTGGTGTGAGACATGGAAGCCAGCCCCTAAGCCCAGATACTCTGAGATTGAAAAATGGAATGCTAACATGGAGGGGAGGGAAATAAATTACATCACTTTGTGGTTCTGAGTTTCTCTGACTTCATTTTGCAAGTTGACTGAGACCTAAAAGGAGACTTTTAAATAATGCCTCCTTTGGGGTTGATTTCCATTTTAGACATTCTGAGTTTGGAACTTCAAGTCTTGGGTCCCAGACACAAGTTTGCTCCTCTTTCTTTGGACTCCCTGAGGGAGATAAGGAACAGGGGAATCCATTCCTTAATTTTCCTACCCTTCCATTATAAGCTGGTCAAATCAAACCCTCAACATAAACATCTTAGAGCAGAAAAGATAACTGTTACTTAGATTCAGTAGGAAAAAAAGATGGAGGTCACACCTGCCATGTCCTTTATTCCTTAGGACAGTGTCCCTAAAATGATTTTAGTGCTAATTGCAACATCTATGTGTTGGGGCAGGTTCTCACAACATCAAGTAATTCACTGACAGCTAGCTGAGTGTCCTCCAACTCAACTCAAATTTGACCCAATCTACCAGGAGAAATCCTCAGATCCCCAGGTGAAGGCTGCCTCTTGACGGATCCAGTGCAGACACCACTTGATATGGGGTGACATGAGTACTCCTGGATAGAGGCCAGCTCCTGCTGAGAAATGCCGGGCACGGTACAGGACCCCTTCCCCAAATGCAGAGTGATATAAAACACCAACAGTGCTGTAGTTGAGAAACCCTGGAGAGAGGGTTTTTGTCTTCACTTTTTAAAAAACAATTTTCACAAAGGTCAGTTTCATTTTGGTGGTTAGTACATTTAACAGTTAAATAGATTTAAAAATGCAAGGTGAATACATTTAAAAATGTTCCATGAATGCGGCATTGATAACTAGATAGATAACCAGTTTTACAAGAGACCAGGTAATATGAAATTGTGTAGACTTTTAAAATACAGTTCTTGTATAGATCATCCTTTGTTTTGATCACTGGGGTTCAGGGGTGTGTGCGTTCATGCTAAGTCACTTCAGTCGAGTCCAACTCTTTGGTTCCCCATGGACTGTAGTCTGCCAGTCTCCTCTGTCCATGAGATTCTCCAGGCAAGAATACTGGAGTGGGTAGCCATGCCCTTCTCTAGGGGATCTTCCTGAGCCAGGGATTGAACCTGCGTCTCTTATGCCTCCTGCATTGGCAGGTGGGTTCTTTACCACTAGCACCACCTGGAAGCCTAGGAGGGGTAGTTAATCCTACTGGTCACAGGGCAATTGTGTTAAGACCCAATCTTCTGATACCCCTTCCCAGAGGTTTCTCCAGCTGGATAAACTTCCAACCCCAGAGAAAGGTCAAGTTCATGGCCTCCAGGCAGTATGCTCTTCCTGTTTACCAGGAGAGTGTTAGGTTCAGACCAGGCACAGAGGTTGAGCGTAGCCTACTCCAACTAAACTAGAGTTGTTGGTTTTTTCAGAAACAGAAGCAGTGAGATCCAAGTGATATTTAGTTGTAACGCCCAAATGAGTGCAGCTGGTACCTAATGTCTGAGCAACATTCACCCAAATGTCAAGATGAATTTCTCTCTGATAAACTGATGCTTCATATTCTGTCCCCAGAATCAGCGACACTGGGTTTAGCTGGAAGTCCGCAGTCCTGTAGTGTCCTGCAAAGTTATTCCTTGTTAGCTATGATTTGGCACTGTCCCAGGTCATGGGCTGGAACCCAGCAAGCCAGCCATCACAATCAAAGATAGCTGAACCATGGATTGCAGGTCCAGCAAAATCTGAGTCAACATCACAACTAAGGTGTATAGACTCCCTCTTGTAAGAAGACTTGATGTTACTATTCTTTACCATGGCAGTGTGAGAAGGCAGCATCAAATCTCAGAGTCAAACCTTGTCAGATCTGGGCCTCAGCGGTAATTCAGTTCTGCTCTCAGAGTTCTGTCAGTTTTGCACTGTTTTGTGACAGTGTCTGGTTTCCAAGTTCCCAGGAACTCGTGATAGTCACTCAGTCATGTCTGACTCTTTGCGACCCATGGACTATAGCCTCCCAGGCATCTCTGTCCATGGGATTCTCCAGGCAAGAATACTGGAGTGGGTAGCCATTCCCTTCTCCAGTCCCAGGAACTTGACCACTGTCTGTTAGATAATGCAGATGTTGAAAATGTTGTGTCAGTGCATGATTTTATTTTCTCATCCAGACAAAGCCAAACCAATCCTTTCTTGAAAGTATCTCTGGCAGATTTGCCAAGGTCAGCTCATGACAGAGGAATACATCATTTACCCACAGCTCACTGTGTAGGTTTCAAGACAAGACTGTGAGAATGGGTAGTCTGGTGTCTCCTGAAGGAGAGCTGCAGCCACAGCTGAGGCCACGGGCTTGCTATGGGTTGAGAGGCAGACGGCCTGGAGAAGGATGAAGTGAAAGCCTATAGCTGTTCTTGGCTAAACCTGATTTGTGTGGTAGTTGGTAAGCTACTGTTAATGTACACTTGACCCTTGAACAACGTGTGGATTGTGGGCACCATTCTTTCTCAGAGTCTAAAATCCACATATAAGTTATAGTCAATCATCTGTACCCATAATTCCTCCACATCTGAGGTTCCTCTGTGTTTGCGGTCCACATGTGCAGATTCAACGGCATGAATTGTGTAGTCTATATTATTTAATAGTGGAAAATAAAACCCACGTGTAAGTGGACCAGTACAGTTCAAAGTTGCTTTGCTCCAGGGTTAACTGCATTTTTTTCCCCTTGTGTCTTCTCTTTTTCCCACCTCCTTATTAAATCTTTGTTCCTTACTCCAGTTCAGTTCAGTTCAGATGCTCAGTCATGTCCAACTCTCTGTGTCCTCATGGACTGCAGCACGACAGGCTTCCCCATCCATCACCAACTCCTGGAGCTTACTCAAACATGTCCACTGAGTCAGTGATGCCATCCAACCATCTCATCCTCTGTTGCCTTCAATCTTTCCCAGCATCAGGGTCTTTTCCAATGAGTCAACTCTTCATATCAGGTGGCCAAAATTATGGACCTTCAGCTGCAGCATCAGTCCTTCCAATGAATATTCAGGATGGATTTCCTTTAGGATTGATGGGTTTGATCATCTTGGAGTCCAAGGGACTCTCAAGAGTCTTTCCACAGTTCAAAAGCATCAATTCTTCAGTGCTCAGCTTTCTTTATGGTTGAACTCTCACATCCATACATGACTACTGGAAAAACCATAGCTTTGACTAGATGGACCTTTGTTGGCAAAGTAATGTCTCTGCTTTTTAATATGCTGTCTAGGTTGGTCATAGCTTTTCATCCAAGAAGATAATGTCTTTTAATTTCATGGCTGCAGTCACAACCTGCAGTGATTTTTGGAGCCCAATAAAAGAAAAAAAAGGAGGAAAATAAAAGAAGAAAATTTGTTCCTTACTAGCTCATTCTTGATTTTCCTGCTAATTTATTTTTTTATTCCTCTATTTATTTTAGTTACCTCTTGCCTTATTTCTGTCTTCTCATGTCAAGGGGTTACTGAATCAAACTTGAGTGTGCTGGCCTGTGCACAAAAAAGCCAATCTACTGACACAGGATTATGGTGAAGGAAAGTGTGGCATTTACTGCAGGTGACAGCAAGAAGTTTGGGTAGCTAACATCACCCTCCTCCCCCCACCCATTGCCTCTGATTTCCCCATTGGTTTTCAGGGAAAGGGTTTTAAAGACAGGGTGAGGAAGAATGTTGTGTGGTGCAGGATCAGCTAGAGGACATTCTTCTGATTGGTTGTTAGTGATGTAATTGAGGGTCAATATCATCAGCCTTCTGGTTTCAGTGATCTGGACTCTACCGGCTTGTAACAGCATATGGTTAACTACCCATTGGAGGTTTTTGTATCTTCAAATGATCTTGAAGGATATGTCTCAGAAGGTATTTGTCATCTGGAGGGAACACGTTTGGAGTCCTGACAAAATTTTATTTCTTATGGAGGTTAGTGAGTCTATAGCATTTTCTTTTTAAAATTCATTAAATGGTATATTTTTGCTTTATATCCTTCTCTGTATGTCTTAATTTTTACAATGAAGTTTTCTTTTTAGCATAAGACATAAAATGTCAGTTGGAGAAGCTGGGTTGGATGTGAGGTGAGGATGGGGGAAAAATTTCATTTTCTCTCTATGCACACACATTCTTTTTTAGCCCAAAGTATTTTTGAGTTCTGCTGACAAGGACTGCTCTTTGGTGCTGCATCTAAATTCAAAAAAGCAGTAGTCTCTTGGAATCAATTATTTATTCCTTCTTTTAATTCTTCAAAACCTCCTCCACCTTCCAGCAATTTCCAACCTGTCATTACACACAGTCCAGACTCAAATTCCACCCTGTCTCCTCATTTTAGGCTGTCCTGTGTTAGGATGATCCCTTGGCTGCAGTCACTACCTCCTAATGTTCCCCTCACTTTCCCCTGCTTGTCTTCATGGTCAGTACTCGAACAGCTTCTTGCTTCTTTTTCTACAGTTTCCTTCTTAGCTTTTCTCCCTGTTTCCTAGTTTCTGGTGTCCATGGATGTTCAGTGTGAGAGAAATTGATCTACAGGGCACAAAGGCACAAAATGGGGAGGAGAAAGGTGGAGAGGGCAGACAGCCTGCGTTCGTACAATCCCACCGACCAGCAGCAACGGGTCACTCTTCCTTTCAGATATGTGAGCACTTTGATTCTAAAGTCCATCCTCACAGCCTGTCTTCAGAATCATTTCTGTGGTGTATATCTTAGCCTGGGTCCTCCACACATGAAACCTGAGGCAAAGATGCAAGTGTTAACTCTTGACTGTGGACCTGACAGCGCAGAGACGAGGAGTAGGAAAAAGTGGGAGAGATGAAACTTATTAGAAGCTATGTGATTTGGGATCATTCTGCCTGTCTCTTTATACTGATTCTGGAAAAGACATGGAGGAAGCAGAGGACTGACCCAAAATCTGTCCCAAGTCCCATGGTGCATTGTCTAGAATGGGGTAGTAAGTGGGTATTGACAGTTAATCCCACATGAAAAGCAAGGACAAGGGTGGGCAGAGAAAGAGGAAGGAGAAAAGGTGGAAGGGGTCAGGGGATTGAAAAAAGCAAAGAGAAAGAGAATCTAGGGAGAGTCAGGAAAGAGAAGGTAAAATTGAGGTATTGGGAAGGAAGGTCACTGAGGGAAGAGAGGAGAGAGAAGCACTTCAAATGTCCCAGTGACACCACATGCAGTAGGAACAAGCCATCCCCACTGAGCTCTGCTCAAACTGTAGACTGATGAGCAAAAGAAGTGATTATTCTTTGTTACACCAGTGTGTTTGGAGTGGCTTATTGTAACTGATCCAACCTCCATGGTGTGCAGCCTGAGCCTGGAGCTCTAGCTGAAGGCGTGGGTATTTTGTTGGCACTGTGTATTTGATTCTGCTTTACAAGGACCGTTGCTGGCAGCAGTGTGGGGAAGGCATTGCTGTGGGCCAACACTGGACACAGAAGATTAGGAAAGGGCAGGAAGCCATTTCAGGAATGGAGGCTTCAGCTTGACTTTTTTTTTTTTTTCCATTTATTTTTATTAGTTGGAGGCTAATCACTTTACAATATTGTAGTGGTTTTTGCCATACATTGACATGAATCAGCCATGGATTTACATGTGTTCCCCATCCTGATCCCCTCTCCCACCTCCCTCCCCATCCCATCCCTCTGGGCCTTCCCAGTGCACCAGCCCTGAGCACTTGTCTCATGCATCCAACCTGGGCTGGTGATCTGTTTCACCCTTGATAGTATACTTGTTTCAGTGCTATTCTCTCAGAACATCCCACCTTCGCCATCTCCCACAGAGTCCCAAAGTCTGTTCTGTACATCTGTGTCTCTTTTTCTGTTTTGCATATTGGGTTATCGTTACCATCTTTTAAAATTCCTTATATATGTGTTAGTATACTGTATTGGTGTTTATCTTTCTGACTTACTTCACTCTGTATGATGGGTTCCAGTTTCATCCATCTCATTAGAACTGATTCAAAAGAATTCTTTTTAATGGCTGGGTAATATTCCATGGTGTATATGTACCATAGCTTCATTATCCATTCGTCTGCTGATGGGCATCTAGGATGCTTCCATGTCCTGGCAATTATAAACAGTGCTGTGATGAACATTGGGGTGCACGTGTCTCTTTCAGATCTGGTTTCCTCGGTGTGTATGCCCAGGAGTGGGATTGCTGGGTCATATGGCAGTTCTATTTCCAGTTTTTTAAGGAATCTCCACACTGTTCTCCAAAGTGGCTGTATTAGTTTGCATTCCCACCAACAGTGTAAGAGGGTTCCCTTTTCTCCACACCCTCTCCAGCATTTATTGCTTGTAGACTTTTGGATAGCAGCCATCCTGACTGGCGTGTAATGGTACCTCATTGTGGTTTTGATTTGCATTTCTCTGATAATGAGTGATGTTGAGCATCTTTTCATGTGTTTGTTAGCCATCTGTATGTCTTCTTTGGAGAAATGTCTGTTTAGTTCCTTGGCCCATTTTTTGATTGGGTCATTTATTTTTCTGGAATTGAGCTGCAGGGGCTGCTTGTATATTTTTGAGATTAATCCTTTGTCTGTTGCTTCATTTGCTATTATTTTCTCCCATTCTGAAGGCTGTCTTTCCTCCTTGCTTATAGTTTCCTTTGTTGTGCAAAGGCTTTTAAGTTTCATTAGGTCCCATTTGTTTATTTTTGCTTTTATTTCCAACATTCTGGGAGGTGGGTCATAGAGGATCCTGCTGTAATTTATGTCGGAGAGTGCTTTGCCTATGTTCTCCTCTAGGAGTTTTATAGTTTCTGGTCTTACATTTAGATCTTTAATCCATTTTGAGTTTATTTTTGTGTATGGTGTTAGAAGGTGTTCTAGTTCCATTCTTTGACAAGTGGTTGACCAGTTTTCCCAGCACCACTTGTTAAAGAGGTTGTCTTTTTTCCATTGTATATCCTTGTCTCCTTTGTCAAAGATAAGGTGTCCATAGGTACATGGATTTATCTCTGGGCTTTCTATTCTGTTCCATTGATCTGTATTTCTGTCTTTGTGCCAGTACCATACTGTCTTGATGACTGGCTTTGTAGTAGAGCCTGAAGTCAGACAGGTTGATTCCTCCAGTTCCATTCTTCTTTCTCAAGATTGCTTTGGCTATTCGAGGTTTTTTGTATTTCCATAAAAATTGTGAAATTATTTGTTCTAGTTCTGTGAAAAATACTGTTGGTAGCTTGATAGGGATTGCATTGAATCTATAGATTGCTTTGGGTAGTATAGCCATTTTCACAATATTGATTCTTCCAATCCATGAACACGGTATATTTCTTCATCTATGTGTGTCCTCTTTGATTTCTTTCATCAGTGTTTTATAGTTTTCTATATATAGGTCTTTTGTTTCTTTAGGTAGATATACTCCTAAGTATTTTATTCTTTTTGTTGCAATGGGGAATGATATTGTTTCCTTAAGTTCTCTTTCTGTTTTCTCATTGTTAGCGTATAGGAATGCAAGGGATTTCTGTGTGCTAATTTTATATCCTGCAACATTACTCTATTCATTGATTAGCTGTAGTAATTTTCTGTTAGAGTCTTTAGGGTTTTCTATGTAGACGATCATGTCGTCTGCAAACAGCGAGAGTTTCACTTCTTCTTTTCCTATCTGGATTCCTTTTATTTCTTTTTCTGCTCTGATTGCTGTAGCCAACACTTCCAAAACTATGTTGAAAAGTAGTGGTGAGAGTGGACACCCTTGTCTTGTTCCTGGCTTTAAGGCAAATGATTTCAATTTTTCACCATTGAGGATAATGTTTGCTGTGGGTTTGTCATATATAGCTTTGATTATGTTGAGGTATGTTCCTTCTATGCCTGCTTTCTGGAGAGTTTTTTTTTTTTTTTTTTTAATCATAAATGGATGTTGAATTTTGTCAAAGGCTTTTTCTGCATCTATTGAGATAATCATATGGTTTTTATCTTTCAATTTGTTAGTGTGGTGTATTACATTGATTGATTTGTGGATATTAAAGAATCCTTGCATTCCTGGGATAAAGCCCACTTGATCATGATGTGTGACCTTTTTAATATGTTATTGGATTCTGTTTGCTAGAATTTTGTTAAGGATTTTTGCATCTATGTTCATCAGTGATATTGGACTGTAGTTTTCTTTTTTTGTGGCATCCTTGTCTGGTTTTGGTATTAGGGTGATGGTGGCCTCATAGAATGAGTTTGGAAGTTTGCCTTCTACTGCAATTTTCTGGAAGGGTTTGAGTAAGGTAGGTGTTAGCTCTTCTCTAAATTTTTGGTAGAATTTAGCTGTGAAACCATCTGGTCCTGGGCTTTTGTTCGTTGGAAGATTTCTGATTACAGTTTCGATTTCCATGCTTGTGATGGGTCTGTTAAGATCTTCTATTTCTTCCTGGTTCAGTTTTGGAAAGTTATACCTTTCTAAGAATTTGTCCATTTCTTCCAAGTTGTCCATTTTATTGGCATAGAGCTGCTGGTAGTAGTCTCTTATGATCCTTTGTATTTCAGAGTTGTCTGTTGTGATCTCTCCATTTTCATTTCTAATTTTGTTGATTTGGTTCTCCCTTTGTTTCTTGATGAGTCTGGCTAACGGCTTGTCAATTTTATTTACCTTTTCAAAAGACCAACTTTTAGCTTTGTTGATTTTTGCTATGGTCTCTTTTGTTTCTTTTGCATTTATTTCTGCCCTAATTTTAAAGATTTCTTTCCTTCTACTAACCCTGGGGTTCTTCATTTCTTCCTTCTCTAGTTGCTTTAGGTGTAGAGTTAGGTTATTTATTTGACTTTTTTCTTGTTTCTTGAGGTAAGCCTGTATTGCTATGAACCTTCCCTTTAGCACTGCTTTTACAGTGTCCCATAGGTTTTGGGTTGTTGTGTTTTCATCTTCATTCGTTTCTATGCATATTTTTATTTCTTCTATGATTTGTTTGTTATTTGGTAGTGTGTTGTTTCGCCTCCATATGTTGGAATTTTTAATAGTTTTTTTCCCTGTAATTGAGATCTAATCTTACTGAATTGTGGTCAGAAAAGATGACTGGAATGATTTCAATTTTTTTGAATTTACCAAGGCTAGATTTATGGCCCAGGATGTGATCTATTTTGGAGAAGGTTCCATGTGCACTTGAGAAAAAGGTGAAATTGATTGTTTTGGGGTGAAATGCCCTATAGATATCAATTAGGTCTAGCTGGTCCATTGTGTCATTTAAGGTTTGTGTTTCCTTGTTAATTTTCTGTTTAGTTGATCCTTCCATAGGTGAGAGTGGGGTATTAAAGTCTCCTACTATTATTGTGTTATTGTTAATTTCCCCCTTCATTCTTGTTAGCATTTGCCTTACATATTGTGGTGCTCCTATGTTGGGTGCATATATATTTATAATTGTTATATCTTCTTCTTGTATTGATCCTTTGATCATTGTGTAGTGTCCTTCTTTGTCTCTTTTCACAGCCTTTATTTTGAAGTCTATTTTATCTGATATAAGTATTGCGACTCCTGCTTTCTTTTGGTCTCCGTTTGCGTGGAATATTTTTTTCCAGCCCTTCACTTTCAGTCTGTATGTGTCCCTTGCTTTGAGGTGGGTCTCTTGTAGACAGCATATATAGGGCTCTTGTTTTTGTATCCATTCAGCCAGTCTTTGTCTTTTGGTTGGGGCATTCAACCCATTTACATTTAAGGTAATTATTGATAAGAATGTTCCCGTTGCCATTTGCTTTGTTGTTTTGGGTTCACGTTCATACAACCCTTCTGTGTTTCCTGTCTAGAGAAGATCCTTTAGCATTTGTTGAAGAGCTGGTTTGGTGGTGCTGAATTCTCTCAGCTTCTGCTTGTCTGTAAAGCTTTTGATTTCTCCTTCATATCTGAATGAAATCCTTGCTGGGTACAGTAATCTGGGTTGTAGGTTATTCTCTTTCATAACTTTAAGTATGTCCTGCCATTCCCTTCTGGCCTGAAGAGTTTCTATTGAAAGATCAGCTGTTATCCTTATGGGTATCCCCTTGTGTGTTATTTGTTGTTTCTCCCTTGCTGCTTTTAATATTTGTTCTTTGTGTTTGATCTTCGTTAATTTGATTAATGTGTGTCTTGAGGTGTTTCACCTTGGGTTTATCCTGTTTGAGACTCTCTGGGCTTCTTGGACTTGGGTGGCTATTTTCTTCCCCATTTTGGGGAAGTTTTCAGCTATTATCTCCTCGAGTATCTTCTCATGGCCTTTCTTTTTGTCTTCTTCTTCTGGGACTCCTATGATTTGAATGTTGGGGTGTTTCACATTGTCCCAGAGGTCCCTGAGGTTGTCCTCATTTCTTTTAATTCTTTTTCCTTTGTCCCTCCCTGCTTCATTTATTTCCACCATTCTATCTTCTACCTCACTTATCCTATCTTCTGCCTCCGTTATTCTACTGTTGGTTCCCTCCAGAGTGTTTTTGATCTCATTTATTGCATTATTCATTTTTAAGTGACTCTTTTTTATTTCTTCTAGGTCCTTGTTAAACATTTCTTGCATCTTCTCAATTCTTGTCTCCAGATTATTTATCTGTGACTCCATTTTGTTTTCCAGATTTGGGATCATTTTTATTATCATTATTCTAAATTCTTTTTCAGGTAGATTCCTTATCTCCTCCTCTTTTGTTTGGCTTGGTGGGCATTTTTCATGTTCCTTTACCTGCTGGGTATTTCTCTGCCTTTTCATCTTATTTAGATTACTGGGTTGGGGTGGCCTGTTTGTATTCTGGTAGTCTGTGGTTCCTTTTTATTATGGAGGTTTCTCCCAGTGGATGGGGCTGGGTGTTTGGCTTGTCAAGGTTTGCTGGTTAGAGAAGTTTGTGTCGGTGTTCTGGGGGGTGGAGTTGGATTTCTCTCTGGAGTGCAATGGAGTGTCCAGTAGTGAGTTTTGAGATGGGTCTATGTGTTTGGTGTGACTTTGGGCAGCCTGTATGTTGATGCTCAGGGCTATGTTTCTGTGTTGCTGGAGAATTTGTGTGGTATGTCTTGCTCTGGAACTTATTGGCTCTTGGGTGGTGGTTGGTTTCAGTGTAGGTATGGAAGCTTTTGGATGATCTCTTATTAATTAATCTCTATTAATTAATGTTCCCTGGAGTCAGGAGTTCTCTGGTATTCTCAGGTTTTGGGCTTAATCCTCTTGCCTCTGGGTTTCAGTCTTATTCTTTCAGTAGCCTCAAGACTTCTCCCTCCATACAGCACTGATAATAAAACTTCTAGGTTAATGGTGAAAGGATTCTCCACAGTGAGGGACACCCAAAGAGGTTCACAGAGTTACATGAAGAAGAGGAGAGGGAGGAAGGAGATAGAGGTGAGCAGGAGGAGAAAAAAGGGGACTCAAAAGGAGAGAGACATGTCTAGGTTGTACTCTGTTCCCTGTGTTCTCTGCAGCCCAGAATACCCACAGAGATTCACAGAATTTGATTGAGAAGAGAAGGGGGAGGGAGGAAATAGAGGTGATCTGGGGGAGAAAAAGGAGAATCAAAAGGAGGAGAGAGTGATCAAACCAGTAATCACACTCCTGAATAAAAATGGGTACTGAAGGTTGGATTCTAAAATGTCCAAAATTGATATCAAATACTGAAAAACAAAGATTAAAAATCTAGAGTAGAGGTTAGACTCTTAGAAATACAATAGTAAAAAACCACAAAAACACAAAAAAATTTAAGAAATATATATGGAGTTCTCTTTAAAAATAGGGTCTTTTTTTTTTTTTGGCCAGGTTATAGTGAATTATAAAAATGGAAATTAAGGAGTAATAGAAGAGTAATAGAGGACTTTAAAAAAAAAGAAAAAGAAAAAGTAGAAAAAGAAAGAGAAAAAAAATTTTTTTTTTAATTAAAAATAAAAAAAATAGTAGTAAAAATATGTCTAGGAATTTCTCTGGAGCTGTTGTGGGCAGTGTGGGTTCGGTTCAGTTTCAGATAGCTCCTTGTTCGAGCTTATACTTCTCGCTATCTATAGGCCCCTTCCAGTGTAGTCGGTGTTAACCACAGGGATTTTAATCTGTTGCACCGGTCACTTCTGAAGCGGTTCCCTTTGTTTATTTGGCTTCTGTTTGCAGGTCTCTTCAGTGTCTAATTTCCGCCCTGAACCACATGGGCGGAGGTGGTCTCTTGTTTAGGTTCGCTTGTTCAGTCGTGCTGTGGGCAGGGAGGGGCACTGCAGACAAGTGTCGCTGGCCTGTGTGGGGAGCACTTGCGGTTTTCCGGTCACACTGGGTTTGCCCCCGCTAGGGGTGGGTGTGTGCTTCCCGCATCTACATTGCTCAGGCTCCAGGCTGCTCTCCAGGGAGTGGGCCCTGCGTTGTGTGGACTTCCCAGGCCTAAGCCGCTCAGATTCAGGTTTTTGGGTACTCCACAAAAGCACAGACTCGGTTGGGCCTGCGTTTTGTGCCTTCCCGGGTTGGAGCAGCTCAGGCAGCCAGGAGCTTGACGGGCGCACTCTACTCAGGTGCAGTGAGCCTTCCCCTTTGCAGTCCCAGCCTCAGTTTCCCTGTGCGCAGGTTGGGTGCGCCTTGTGTCACATCTGGGGAGCTGGTCTCTAGCTATGACCCTCCCGGCAGATGTCGACCATCCAGAATCTCAGGAAGTCTTTGGATAGAAGCTGTAAACCTGTTTGCAGTTTGGTAGGGGGTGCCGTCTCTGGGGCCGCATTTGCCCCTTTCCCCTCCCCCCTGCCTCCTGCCTCCAGCGGGGGGTGGGCTGGTCCGCCGCCGGCTAGCTCTTCTCTGGTATTTGCTCAGTCCTTCGTTCTGGGAACTGGTGGGTAGTGCCTAAGTTTAGGGCTTTTTCCAACTTAATTCTCTGTCTCTTGCTATCCCACAGTTTAAGTTGCTATCTCATGTTAGCTCCCTCCGATTGCCTTCAGGGCATTCAGGCCTGGTCCTTACCCTAAGCAATGCCGCCTGCTCCTCGCTGTTCCGCCCCCACTTGCTGGTGGTGGATGCGAGCGTCTGGGGTACTTTTCTGCTGGGAGTTGCTTTTAGGCTTGTAATCTGTGGGTTTTATTTATTTTTCCTCCCAGTTAGGTTGCCCTCCGAGATTTGAAAACTTCCCACAGACCCGCCCGTGAGAGGGTTTCCTGGTGTTTGGAAACTTCCTCTATTAAGACTCCCTTCCCGGGATGGATTTCTGTCCCTAACTCTATTGTCTCTCTTTTTATCTTTTATCTTTTGTCTTACCTCTTTTCGAAGACAATGGGCTGCTTTTTTGGGTGTCTGATGTCCTCTGCTAGTGATGAGAAGTTGTTTTGTGGTTTGCTCAGCATTCAAATGTTCTTTCGATGAATTTGTAGAGGAGAAAGTGGTCTCCCCGTCCTATTCCTCTGTCATCTTAGTTCCCCCTCCTTCAGCTGGACCTTGACCTATGGTCACCAACATCATCCCGGAGGATTAATTTGAAGCAATAAAGATTGTTTCACTCCTAGCCAAAGGCTGATTCGGGAGTGGTCATGTGTCCTGTCTCTGGCCAATGAGAAATGAGGAAAAGTGTACTGGGGCCTCTGGGAAAACCTTCATTTCTTCTCAAAAATAGCCAGAGGAAGAGAATCTTCTTTTCCCTCTGGATGTGTTTTAGTCTTATAGAGTATTATAGGCTGTACTTTATTCTCCCCAAATTCATACCAGAACCCTAGTCCTAAGTACCTCAAAACATGACTGCATTTGAGGATCAGGCCTTTAAAGAGATTATGTACTTAAAATGAGCCCATTAGTGTGGGTCTAATCCACTCATTTATATCCTTATAAGTGCGAGCACTTCAACAACACACATCACTAGGGATGCATGCAGAGAGGAAAGACCATGTGAAGACACAGTGAGAAGCTGGCCATTTGCAAATCAAGAAGGAGGCCCCTGAAGAAACTGGAACCTGCTAACACTTGATCTTGGACTTCCACTTTCCAGAACTCTGAGAGAAAAAAAAGTCTGCTGTTTAAGTTCCTTCTCCTTATGAGTCTGTGGTACTGTGTTATGGTAGACCTGGAAAGTGAAATTATTAGTCGTGTCCGACTCTGGAGTGTAGCCTGCCAGGCTCCTCTGTCGATGGGGATTCTTTGCTGTGTGAGGTGGGTCAGATGGTAAAGAATCTGCCTGCAAAGCGGGAGACCCTGATTCAATCCCTGAGTTGGGAAGATCCCTTAGAGAAGGGCTGGGCAACCCACTCCAGTATTCTTGCCTGGAGAATCCTCATGGACAGAGGCACCTGGTGGGCTACTGTCCATAGGGGTTGCAAAGAGTTGGACACAACTGAGCGAGCAAGCACAGACCTAGAAAAGTATTGCGCAGCAGCAGATATTTTACCCTCAGCCAGAGGATGAGCCAGGGTAGAGAGGCTGAAAGTGCCCAGGTCCTTGAAGACACTGAGCTGGTGCCATCAATCAAGCCGGAAACTGCCTTGCCTCTGAATTTCCTGTTACATGACGTGATGTATATGCTTTTTGTTCAAGTCGCTTTGAGATAGGTTTTGTATTAGTTCTAGTTAAAAGCCTTGTAACTGACCTGAAAGTGAAAGTTGCTCAGTAGTGTCCCACTCTTTGCAACCCCATGGACTATACAGTCCACGGAATTCTCCAGGCCAGAGTACTGGAGTGGGTAGCCTTTCCCTTCTCCAGGGGATCTTCCCAACCCAGGTCTCCTGCATTGCAGGCAGATTCTTTACCAGCTGAGCCACAAGGGAAGCCCTGCAACTGATCTAGACCTGAACTAATCAAATGTCAGGGGCAGTGCGGCTTAAGGGCAGTGGTGTGGGAAACAGATTGAAGAGGAAGTAGGAGGTAGAATGTACGGGACACAGTCACTGGCTGTGTCTGGATGAAGGTGGTCAGAAGGTGTGATGTCCCTAATGTTACTTGTACCGTTTCCCCAGATGCTTATGTGCCGTCAGCCGTAGGTTGCTCCTTAACTTCACACCACATAGGATGAAATGCAGAAGGAAATGGAAGATGTCAAAGTATGAAAAGTTATGTCTTAGAAGTAATAAAAGAACATACTACCAGCATAAGTTTTCTTTGGAGTTTTCTTCTTGGGCAGTGTTTTATTTTCCTTTATCAATCTGTTTTGTATTTTGTGTAAATCAGTACTCTGAACCTACAAAGACAGGAGATGTTGGCGTAACAACAACAATAACAAAAGGTTCAGTCTTTTCCTAAGGCTTGAGATATGATCAGTGGTATAATGAAGTTATGTATTAGGTATGTGGTATCACTGTGGAGGAATGGATCTATTCTATTATAGCTGAAGGGAGAATCTGAGAACAGAGGAGCCCCACTGGAATAGAAATGATGGAGGAAGCTTGAAGCATCAGGGTGGTTTGTACTGACATCCTCCCATGTGTAGTCTCTGCATTTGCTCCTCTGTAGTAAATGTTCACTAGCTTGTGGGAGAAAATGAGAAATTCAAAGATAAAGTAGTGTCACTGTGTAAAGCAATTTATTTCAACTGAAGATTTTTATGTTTTCTGAGATGATCATTTCCAATTTTGTTTTCAAAATGTGTTTTTTTCTAGGAAATGGTGATGATGGTTAACGTTCAGTTAAAAACATATTTTTTCCAGAAAGAAAGATACAAAGAAAAAGCCCAAACCATCACACTCTTATTAGCCTTGTACTCAAGTGTTTTCATTTGGAAAATACAGAGTCCACGAAATTCTCAGATCTGAACACTATGCTGAGAGGTGACCTTTAACATGTGTCTTTTAGAGCCTGTGGAGTATCAAGAGAGAAAGCTTTCAGTGTTCACCTGAATGTCAGCTCTCAGTTCCTGGCCCCAGTGTGGAGAGAAAAGAGGGCACCTCTATGCTGGAAGCAAGTGCTACTGAGACTCAGGTGTGTGAGTGCAGGAGCCCGGATTCCAGGCCAGAGATGTGTGGAGGACAAGGGGTCCTTAGCCTTTGCATCTTTGTGGGACTGGACAGGAATTAGAGGTAGAGACTGAGAGGTTATCAGGAAGGTAAACCTTTGTTTTGTTTTTTCTTAGATTACAAAGATTCCCACCCAGCTTCTTGCTATTTCTCAAACTGGCCACTAGAGGGTGCACTGTAGGAGATTGTCTCCTAGAACAGCACTTCTCACCTCTCCTCTAAGTGTCAATAACAGAACTGGGCTGGGCGGGTCCAGAGTCCTGGTGCCTCTGGGGCAGAGGGGATGTCTTTGAGCTGCACAGAATCCCTTTTGTGCTCAGACTTGAGATGTCTGTAGGCTGAGTGCTGATTCCTGTTGGCCAGTGGGACCTAACATGGAGACGTACGGTGCTTGGTGAGGAATGCCCTGGGTTCCACCTCTGTGCCTCTGAGTGGCTCTCAGGGGCCTGTGTTAAGAACTGTGTTCCCTCCCAGTCTCTCCCGACTCCAGTGAGCTTGGTCTTGCGATTTCCAGAGGGAGCTGAATGATCTGTTTTGTGCCTGGGACTGCTCCCTTCCCGTCTTACTCCCCACAACAAGAATAACAATGGCATTTAGAAATGTGTGTTCCCTTTCTAACACCATACACAAAAATAAACTCAAAATGGATTAAAGATCTAAATGTAAGGCCAGAAACTACAAAACTCCTAGAGGAGAACATAGGCAAAACACTCTCCGACATAAATCACAGCAGGATCCTCTATGACCCACCTCCCAGAATATTGGAAATAAAAGCAAAAATAAACAAATGGGACCTAATGAAACTTAAAAGCTTTTGCACAACAAAGGAAACTATAAGCAAGGTGAAAAGACAGCCCTCAGAATGGGAGAAAATGATAGCAAACGAAGCAACAGACAAAGGATTAATCTCAAAAATATACAAGCAACTCCTGCAGCTCAATTCCAGAAAAATAAATGACCCAATAAAAAATGGGCCAAGGAATTAAACAGACATTTCTCCAAAGAAGACATACAGATGGCTAACAAACACATGAAAAGATGCTCAACATCACTCATTATCAGAGAAATGCAAATCGAAACGACAATGAGGTAACATTACACGCCAGTCAGGATGGCTGCTATCCAAAAGTCTACAAGCAATAAATGCTGGAGAGGGTGTGGAGAAAAGGAACCCTCTTACACTGTTGGTGGGAATGCAAACTAGTACAGCTGCTATAGAGAACAGTGTGGAGATTTCTTAAAAAACTGGAAATAGAACTGCCATATGACCCAGCAATCCCACTTCTGGGCATACACACTGAGGAAACCAGATCTGAAAGAGACACGTGTACCCCAATGTTCATTGCAGCACTGTTTATAACAGCCAGGACATGGAAGCAACCTAGATGCCCATCAGCAGATGAATGGATAAGGAAGCTGTGGTACATATACACCATGGAATATTACTCAGCCATTAAAAAGAATTCATTTGAATCAGTTCTAATGAGATGGATGAAACTGGAGCCCATTATACAGAGTGAAGTAAGCCAGGAAGATAAAGAACATTACAGCATACTAACACATATATATGGAATTTAGAAAGATGGTAATGATAACCCTATATGCAAAACAGAAAAAGAGACACAGATGTACAGAATAGACTTTTGGACTCTGTGGGAGAAGGCGAGGGTGGGATGTTTCGAGAGAACAGCAGTGAAACATGTATATTATCTATGGTGAAACAGACTACCAGCCCAGGTGGGATGCATGAGACAAGTGCTTGGGCCTGGTGCACTGGGAAGACCCAGAGGGATCGGGTAGAGAGGGAGGTGGGAGGGGGGATTGGGATGAGGAATACATGTAAATCCATGGCTGATTCATGTCAATGTATGACAAAAACCACTACAATATTGTAAAGTGATTAGCCTCCAACTAGTAAAAATAAATGAAAAAAAAAAAAAGAAAAGAAATGTGTTCCTCTTCATTTTCATTTATGCTTTTTTTTAAAAAAAAGTAAAGTATGTTTCTTAATATCATGTCATCTGATTTTTAGTAAATTCTAATCACTGTTTACTAGCTTCATTTTTGGTATAAGGAAATAGGCTCAGAAATGTTAAATATAATTGTAAGTCCCTTGACTGTTGTGAATAATGTTGCAATGAACACTGGTGTAAGCATCTGAGTCTTTGTTTCCTTTCTTTCATCTTTTAAAAGTTGACTCACATTTTTATTTTGGTTGCATTGAGTGACAGGTGGTATCTTATTTCCTATTTCCATGACCAGGGATTTGAACCTGTTCCCCCTGCAGTGGAAGCATGGAGTCTTAACCACTGGTCCATCAAGGAAGCCTGAGACAAGAGTCTTTATTTGTAGCAGGTGACTCTCAATATTTATCTCTTCTTCCTCCTCAGCCTTCAGCCTGTCCCTCTCCCAGTGAGGATGAGGCAGCTTTCCTGTCAGGGAGAACCTCAGATCTGATGGGGGAGTGATGAGTGTGTGGGCACAAAAGGGACAGTTTTGTGCATTCCTCCTCCTTGTGCCAGTCTGGTCCCCATGGTTCCCTCCAGTCATGGTCCAAAGCAGGTGTGAGGTAATGTGCACATGTGCCTGCATTCACCTTAACAAGCATGCAAGGAGCAGCTACGTTCTGCTGGTGTGGGAGAGAAAAACATGGATAGCATGTGACTTGCTCAGTGTTTGGCAGGACAGACATCCATACAAACACATAATTATCATCTGAAGCATATTAATATAACAAACATATTACTGAGTGGCTACCATGACACTCTAACTCTGCTAGAGTATCAGTGGTGATGACTCATGAAAGGTAGCTTCTGAGTGTGTCTTGGAAGATGTACAGGTGTCTATGGGAAATCAGTGCAATTTAGGTTGAGTGAATAGTCTATTTAGAATCATGACTATTTTAGAGAGATCATGTTATGGCAGCAACTTGGTTTTCAATTTTAGAGCATGGAATGTGTGTTGGGCAGATGCAGGAGGTGATGCTGGACATATTAACAGAACCCAGGTGATGGGGGAACTTTTGCATGATGCCAATGATTTTGGGCTTATGCTGTATGTGATAGGAGCATTAAAGGATTTTAAAGGAAAGATTGACCTGGTCATCTTTGTTTTACAAAGATCATGTTGGTGTCACAATAGTGACAGATCCCAGGGAAAGATACTAGAGACAAGGATGAATGAATAGGTTCAATGAATAGGTTCAATAAGCCACATGAAGGCTTGAGTAGGGCAATGCCCATGGAGAGGAACGGTGGGATTTGATGAATTCAAAGATTTTATGTTTATGAGCAGTGGCACAGGGGGAAGATGAAAAGGGAAGAAGTTTAGAATCACCACCTGGTTTTCATTTGGGTGATAGAGAGTTTGGATGGTCTAGACAATGAACTGGTTTGGGATCAGTGAGGCATAGAACTAACTGTTTTGGTCACATGTGGAACTGAGCTACCTTGAAGATATCTAGGTGGCAGTTGGATTTTGAGGTTTAGCCCGAGAAACCTCTGGATCAGAGACAGCAATTTTGGGGCCATCAGTGAAATTTTCTGAAGCCAGAGGTTCATGAAATCTATAAAGGAGGGAATGTGTGTCCTTTCTTGGGGAACAGTTCTTAAGGAACTCATGAAGGAAGAGCCTAGCAAGTAATTTAGAATAAATAATCAGAAATGTTGAAGGGATGTCAGGAGAACCCCATGAACAGTATGAAAAGGCAAAGAGATATGACACTGAAAGATGGACTCCCCAGATAAGTAGGTGCCCAATATGCTACTGGAAAAGAGTGAAGAAATAGCTCCAGAAGGAATGAAAATCCTGAGCCAAAGCAGAGACAACACCCAGTTGTTTGGAGGTGAAAGCAAAGTCCGATGCTATAAAGAACAATGTTGCATAAGAACCTGGAGTATCAGGTCCATGAGTCAAAGTAACTTGGAAGTGGTCAAAGAGGAGATGCAAGAGTGAACATAGACACTTTAGAAATCAGTAAACTAATATGGATGGGAATTGGCGAATATAATTCAGACTACCATAATATCTACTACTGTGGACAAGAATCTTTTTGGAAGAAAAGGAGTAACTCTGACTGTCAACAAAAGGGTCTGAAATGCACTGCTTGGACACAATCTCAAAAACTGCAGAATGATCTTGGTTCATTTCCAAGGCAAACCATTCTATATCAAAGCAATCCAAGTCTATGCCCCAACCACTAATCCTGAAGAAGTTGAAGTTGAATGGTTCTATGAAGACCTATAAGATCTTCTAAAACTAACACCATAAAAGATGTCCTTTTCATCATAGCGGACTGGAATGCAAAAGTAGGAAGTCAAGAGATACCTGGAATAACAGGCAAATTTGGCCTTGGAGTACAGAATGAAGCAGGACAAAGGCTAACAGAGTTTTGCGAAGAGAATCCACTGGTCATAGCAAACACTCTCTGCCAATAACACAAGAGAGAATTGTACACATGGACATCACCAGATGGTCAATATTGATATCAGATTGATTATATTTTTTGCAATGGAAGATGGAGAAGCTTTATACAGGCAGGAAAATGAGACAGGGAGCTGACTGTGGCTCAGATCATGAACTATTTATTGTAAAATTCAGACTTAAAGAAAATAGGGAAAACCACTAGGCCATTCAGGTATAACCTAAATCAAATCCCTTTTAATTATACAGTGCAGGTGATGGATAGATTCAAGAGATTAAATCTGATAGAATGCCTGAAGAGCTGTGGATAGAGGTTTGTAACATTGTATAGGAGGTGGTGGTTACAGCCATCCCCAAGAAAAAGAAACACAAGAAGGCAAAATGGTTATCTGAGGAGGCCTTACAAATTGCTGAGAAAAGAAGAAAAGTGAAAGGCAAAGGAGAAAAGGAAAGATATACAGGAATAGCAAGAAAAGATAAGAAAGCCTTCTAAAGTGAACAAGGCAAAGAAGTAGAGGAAAACAATAGAATGGGAAAGGTTAGAGACCTCTTCAAGAAAATTAGAGATACCAAGGGAATGCGTTATGCAAAGATGGGCCCATAAAGGACAGAAATGGTATGGACCTAACAGAAGCAGAACATATTAAGAAGAGGTGGCAAGACACAGAGGAACTATACAAAATAGATTTTAATGATGTGGATAACCATGGTGGTGTGTTTACTCAGCTAGAGCCAGACATCCTGGAGTGCAAAGTCAAGTGGGCCTTAGGTAATACCTCTGTGAACAAAGATAGTGGGGGTGATGGAATTCCTGCTGAGCTATTTCAAATCCTGAAAGATAATGCTGTGAAAGTGCTGCACTCAATGTGCCAGCAAATTTGGAAAACTCAGCAGTGGCCACAGGACTGGAAATGGTCAGTTTTCATTCCAATCCCAAAGAGACAATGCCAAAGAATGTTCAAACTACCACACAATTGCACTCAATTCACATGCAAGCAAGGTCATGCTCATAATCCTTCAAGCTAGGATTCAACAGTACGTGAACTGAGAGCTTCCAGATGTATAAGCTGGATTTAAAAAGGCAGAGGAACCAGAGATCAAATTGCCGACATCCATTGCATCATAGAAAAAGCAAAAGGAGGGTGGGCGGTCCTAAGATGGCAGAGGAATAGGATGGGGAGACCATTTTTTCCCCCAGAAATTCATCAAAAGTTCATTTGAATGCTGAGCAAATACCACAAAACAACTTCTGAATGCTGGCGGAGGATACCAGGCACCCAGAAAGGCAGCCTATTGTCTTCAAAAGGAGGTAGGAGAAAATATAAACAATAAAAAGAGAGACAAAAGAGTTAGGGAGTGGAGACCCATCCCAGGGAGGGAGTCGTAAAAGAGGAGAAGTTTCCAAACAGCAGGAGACCCTCTCACTGGCTGGTCTGTGGGGAGTTTTTGAATCTCAGAGGGCAACATAACCAGGAGGAAAAAATAAATAAATAAAACCCACAGATTACATGCCTAAAGGCAACTTCCAGCGGAGAAGTAGCCCAGACCCTCACGTTGGCCACTAGTAAGCGGGGGCTGAACAGGGAGGCGTGGGCTGCATTGCTTAGGGTAAGGACTGGGCCTGAATTCCCTGAGGTCAATCTGAGGGAGCTAACATGAGAGAGCAACCCAAATTGTGGGACAGCCAGAGAGGTAGAGAGAGAGAAAAGAGGAGAGAGAGAACTATCCTGGGAAAAGCTCTAACCTAAGGCACTGCTGGCCGGCCGTTCACAGAACAAAGGACTGAGCGAATACCAGAGGAGAGTTAGCCGGCTGTCGACCGGCCCATCCCCCGCTGGAGGCAGGGAGGCAGGCGGGCAACAGCCAGAGCCGGAAGGCAAGGGGCAAACTCAGCCCCAGAGATAGCATCCCCTATTGTGAGCAGGCTCCCAGTTGCTAACCAAGTCTTCCTTGGATCCTGGATGGTTGACATCCGCCAGGAGGGTTGCAGCCAGAGATCAGCTCCCCAGAGGAGACACATGGCACACCTAAGACGGTGCTCCCGCTGCACACCCAGGAAACCTAGGGGCTGAGATAGGGGAGGTGATAAGATGCCCCCCTCCCCCCAACACCTGGGGAGAGTGTGCTCACCAAGCACCTGGTCACCTGAGCTGCTCGGGCCTGGGAAGGGCACAAAACGCAGGCTCAACCGAGTTTGTGCCTTTAAGGAGTACCTGAGAACCTGAATCTGAGCGGCTTAGACCTGGGAAGTACATGCAACACAGGGCCTGCTTTAGAAAGTCCCTCTGCAGAGCAACCTGGAGCCTGAGCAGTGTAGACCGGGAAAGCACACACGCCGTGAGTGGGGGCAAACCTAATGTGGCAGAGACACTGCGAGCGCTCCCCACACATGCCAGTGATATTTGCAGTGTTCCTGCCTCCCCACAGCACGACTGAACAAGTGAGCCTAAATAAGTGACCATCTTCGCCCCCTTGTGTCAGGGCGGAAGTTAGATACTGAAGAGACCTGCAAACAGAGGAAGCCAAAATAAACAGAGAAGAGGGAACCGCCTTGGAAGTGACAGGTGCAACAGATTAAAACCCTGTAGTTTTAGCACTGACTACATTGGAAGGGACTTATAGACCTTGAGAAGAAGTACAAGCTGGAACAAGGAACTATCTGAAACTGAACTGACTCCACACTGCCCTCAACAGCTTCAGAGAAATTCCTAGATATATTTTACTATTATCATTTTTCCATTTTTTTATTTTTACATTTTTTATTACCCTTTAATTTTCATTTTTAAAACCTACTAATACCTTACCAAAAAAAAGACACTATTTTTAAAGCAAATTTCATATCTATTTTTTCTTTAACTTTTGCAATTTTATTTTGTTTTTTTTAAATAGTGTATTTTTGAGAGTCTAACCTCTACTCTAGATTTTTAATCTTTGCTTTTTGGTATTTGTTACCAATTTTGTACCTTTAAGAAGCCGATCTTCAGTACCCATTTTTACTTAGGAGTGTGATTACTGGCTTGATTGCTCTCTCCCCTTTTGACTCTCCTTTTTCTCCCCCAGGTCACCTCTATCTCCTCCCTCCCCCTTCCCTTCTCTACTTAACTCTGTGAATCTCTTTGGGTGTTCCAGGCTGTGGAGAAAACTTAGGGAACTGACCACTGGCTAGATTGGTCTCTCTCTCCTTTTGACTCTCCTTCCTCTCCTCCTGGTCACCTCTATCTCCTTCCTCCCTCTTCTCTTCTCTGTGTAACTCCGTGAACCTCTCTGAGTGTTCCAGACTGTGGAGAGCTCATAGGGAGTTGATTACTGGCTAGATTGCTCTCTCCTCTTTTGATTCCCCTTCTTCTCCTCCTGGTCACCTCTATCTCCACTCCTCCTTCTTCTCTTCTCCATGTAACTCTGTGAACCTCTCTGGCTGTCCCTCACAGTGGAGAATTTTTTCACCATTAACCTAGATGTTTTATCATCAGTGCTGTATGGATGGAGAAGTCTTGAGGCTACTCTTAGAATAAGACTGAAGCCAGAGGCAGGAGGCTTAAATCCAAAACTTGAGAACACCAGAAAATGCCTGACTTCAGGGAATATTAACCAACAAGATCTCATCCAAAAGTCTCCATACCTACACTGAAACCAAGCTCCACTCAAGAGCCAACAAGTTTCAAAGCAAGACACACCAAGCTAATTCTCCAAAAATGCAGAAACATAACCCTGAGCACAAAAATACAGGTGGGCAAAAGTCACACCAAACCCATAGACATCTCAAAACTCACTACTGGACACTTCATTGCACTCCAGAGAGAAGACATCCAGCTCCACCCACCAGAACACCGACACAAGCTTCCCTAACCAGGAAACCTTGACAAGCCACTTGTCCAAACCCACCCTCAGGGAGGAACCTCCACAATAAAGAGGAACCACAAACTTCCAGCATACAGAAAGCCCACCTCAAACACAGCACCCTAAACAAGACGAAAAGGCAGAGAAATATTCAGCAGGTCAAGGAACATCACAAAAACCCACCAAACCAAACAAAGGAGGAAATAGGGAGTCTACCTGAGAAAGAATTTAGAATAATGATAGTAAAAGTGATCCAAAATCTTGAAAACAAAATGGAGTTGCACATAAATAGTCTGGAGACAAGTATTGAGAAAATGCAAAAAAAGTTTAACAAGGACCTAGAAGAAATAAAAAAGAGTCAATAAATAATGAATAATGCAATAACTGAGATCAAAAGCATTCTTGAAGGAACTATCAATAGAATAACTGAGGCAGAAGATAGGATAAGTGAGGTGGAAGATAGAATGGTGGAAATAAATGAAGCAGAGAGGAAAAAAGAAAAAAGAATTAAAAGAAATGAGGACAACCCCAGAGACCTCTGGGACAATGTTAAATGCCCCAACATTTGAATCATAGGAGTCCCAGAAGAAGAAGACAAAAAAAAAAAAAAAAAAAAAAAAAAAGGCATGAGAAAATACTTGAGGAGATAATAGTTGAAAAGTTCCCTAAAATGGGGAAGGAAATAGCCACCCAAGTCCAAGAAACCCAGAGAGTCTCAAACAGGATAAACCCAAGGTGAAATACCCCAAGGCACATATTAATCAAATTAACAAAGATCAAACACAAAGAACAAATATTAAAAGCAGCAAGGGGAAAATAGGAAATAACTCACAACAGGATTCCCATAAGGATAACAGCTGATCTTTCAATAGAAACTCTTCAGGCCAGAAGGGAATGGCAGGACATACTTAAAGTGATGAAAGAGAAAAACATACAGCCCAGATTACTGTACCCAGCAAGGATCTCATTCAAATATGAAGGAGAAATAAAAAGCTTTACAGACAAGCAAAATCTGAGAGAATTCAGCACCACCAAACCAGCTCTCCAACAAATGCTAAAGGATCTTATCTAGACAGGAAACATAGAAAAGGTTTATAAACTCGAACTCAAACAATAAAGTAAATGGCAATGGGATCATACTCATCAACAATTACCTTAAATGTAAATGGGTTGAATGCCCCAACCAAAAGACAAAGACTGGCTGAATGGATACAAAAACAAGACCCCTATATATGCTGTCTACAAGAGACCCACCTCAAACCTAGGGACACATACAGACTGAAAGTGAAGGGCTGGAAAAAGATATTTCATGCAAATGGGGACCAAAAGAAAGCAACAATACTCATATCAGATGAAATAGACTTTGAAATAAAGGCTGTGAAAAGAGACAAAGAGGGTCACCACATAATGATCAAAGGATCAATCCAAGAAGAAGATATAACAATCATAAATATATATGCGCCCAACATAGGAGCACCACAATATGTAAGGCAAATACTAACAAGTAGGAAAGGGGAAATTAACAATAACACAATAACAGTGGGAGACTTTAATACCCCACTCATACCTATGGATAGATCGACTAAACAGAAAATTAACAAGGAAACACAAACTTTAAATGATACAACAGACCAGCTAGACCTAATTGATATCTTTGGGACATTTCACCCCAAAACAATGAATTTCACCTTTTTATCAAGTGCACACAGAATCTTCTCCAGGATAGATCACATCCTGGGCCATAAACCTAGCCTTGGTAAATTAAAAAAATTGAAATCATCTCAAACATCTTTTCTGATCACAGTGTGGTAAGATTAGATGTCAACAACAGGAAAAAAAAAAAAAACCTATTATAAATACAAACACATGGAGGCCAAACAACACACTTCTGAACAACCAACAAATCACAGAAGAAATCAAATAGAAATCAAATTTGCATAGAAACAAATGAAAATGAAAGCACAACGACCCAAAACCTATGGGATACAGTAAAAGCAGTGCTAAGGGGAAGGTTCATTGCAACACAAGCCTACCTTAAGAAACAGGAGAAAAATCAAATAAATAAGCTTCCCTGGTAGTTCAGAGGGTAAAGCATCTGCCTGTGATGCGGGAGACCCATGTTCGATCCCTGCATCAGGAAGATCCCCTGGAGAAGGAAATGGCAACCTACTCCAGTATTCTTATCTGGAGAATCCCATGGACAGAGGAGCCTGGTGGGCTACAGTCCATGGGTCACAAAGAGTTGATACGACTGAGCAACTACACTACTGCTACTGCACTACCCCTGAAGCAACTGGAAAAAGAAGAAATGAAGCACCCCAGGGTTAGTAGAAAGAAAGAAATAATAAAAATTAGGGCAGAAATAAATGCAAGAGAAACAAAGGAGACCACAGCCAAAATCAACAAAGCTAAAAGCTGGTTCTTTGAGAAGATAAAAGAGACAAACCATTAGCCAGACTCATCAAGAAAAAAAGGGAGAAGAATCAAATCAACAAAATTAGAAATGAAAATGGAGAAATCACAACAGACAACCCAGAAATACAAAGGATCATAAGAGACTACTATCAGCAACTATATGCCAATAAAATGGACAACTTGGAAGAAATGGACAAATTCTTAGAAAAGTACAACTTTTCAAAACTGAACCAAGAAGAAATAGAAAATCTTAACAGACCCATCACAAGCACAGAAATTGAAACTGTAATCAGAAATCTTCCAACAAACAAAAGCCCAGGGCCAGATGCTTCACAGCTGAATTCTACCAAAAATTTAGAGAAGAGCTAACACCTATCCTACTCAAACTCTTCCAGAAATTGCAGTGGAAGGTAAACTCCCAAACTCATTCTATGAGGCCACCATCACCCTAATACCAAAACCAGACGATGCCACACAAAAAAAGGAAACTACAGACCAATATCACTGATGAACATAGATGCAAAAATCCTTAACAAAATTCTAGCAAACAGAATCCAATAACATATTAAAAAGGTCATACATCATGACCAAGTGGGCTTTATCCCAGGGATGCAAGAATTCTTCAATATTTGCAAATCAAGCCATGATACACCACATTAACAAATTGAAAGATAAAAAACCATATGATTATCTCAATAGATGCAGAAAAGTCTTTGACAAAATTCAACATCCATTTTCCTATACACTAACAATGAGAAAACAGAGAAATTAAGGAAACAATTCCATTCACGATTGCAATGAAAAGAATAAAGTACTTAGGAATAAATTTACCTAAAGAAACAAAAGACCCACATAAAGAAAACTATAAAACACTGATAAAAGAAATCAAAGAGGACACAAATAGATGGAGAAATATACCATGTTCATAGCTCAGAAGAATCAATACAGTGAAAATGAATATACTACCCAAAGCAATCTATAGATTCAATGCAATCCCTATCAAGCTACCAACGGTATTTTTCACAGAACTAGAACAAATAATTTCAAAATTTGTATGGAAATACAAAAAAAACCTCGAATAGCCAAAGCAATCTCGAGAAAGAATGGAACTGGAGGAATCAACCTGCTTGACTTCAGGCTCTACTACAAAGCTACAGTCATCAAGACAGTATGGTACTGGCACAAAGACAGAAACATAGATCAATGAAACAAAATAGAAAGCCCAGAGATAAATCCATGCACCTATGGACACCTTATCTTGACAAAGGAGGCAAGAATATACAATGGAGAAAAGATAATCTCTTTAACAAGTGGTGCTGTGAAAACTGGTCAATCACTTGTCAAAGAATGAAACTAGAACACTAATACCATACACAAAAATAAACTCAAAATGGATTAAAGATCTAAATGTAAGACCAGAAACTATAAAATTCCTCAAATAAAACATAGGCAAAACACTCTCTGCTGTAAATCATAGCACGATCCTCTATGATGCACCTCCCAGAGTAATGGAAATAAAAGCAAAAATAAACAAATGGGACCTAATGAAACTTAAAAGCTTTTGCACAACAAAGGAAACTATAAGCAAAATGAAAAGACAGTTTTCAGAATGGGAGAAAATAATAGCAAATCAAGCAACTGACAAATAATTAATCTCAAAGATATACAAGCAACTCCTGCAGCTCAATTCCAGAAAAATAAACGACCCAATCAAAAATGGGCCAAAGAACTAAACAGACATTTCTCCAAGAAGACATACAGATGGCTAACAGACACATGAAAAGATGCTCAACATCACTCATTATCAGAGAAATGCAAATCAAAACCACAATGAGATACCATCTCACACTGGTCAGAATGGCTGCTGTCAGAAAGTCTACAAACAATAAATGCTGGAGAGGGTGTGGAGAAAAGGAACCCTCTTACACTGTTGGTGGGAATGCAAACTAGTATAGCCACTATGGAGAATAGTGTGGAGATTCCTTAAAAAATTGGAAATAGAGCTGCCATATGACTCAGCAATCCCACTGCTGGGTATATATACAAAGGTAACCAGAATTGAAACAGACACGTGTACCCCAATGTTCATTGCAGCACTGTTTACAATAGCCAGGACATGGAAGCAACCTAGATGTCCATCAGCAGACGAATGGATAAGAAAGCTGTGGTACAAATACATGATGGAATATTACTCAGCCACTAAAAAGTATGCATTTGAACCAGTTCTAATAAGGTGGATGAAACTGGAGCCTATTATGTAGAGTGAAGTAAGTCAGAAAGAAAAACACCAATACAGTATATTAACACATATATATGGAACTTAGAAAGATGGTAATGATGACCCTATATGCGAGACAGCAAAAGAGATACAGATATAAAGAACAGACTTTGGACTCTGTGGGAGAAGGCAAGGATGCAACGATTTGAGAGATTAGCATTGAAACATGCATATTATTATATGTGAAATAGATTACCAGTCCACGTTCGATGCATGAGACAGGGTGCTCAGGGCTGGTGCACTGGGATGACCCTGAGGGATGGGATGGGGAGGGAGGTGGGAGAGAGGTTCAGGATGGGGAACACATGTACACCCATGGTTGATTCATGTGAAAGTATGGTAAAAGCCATCAAAATATTGTAAAGTAGTTAGCCTCCAATTAAAATAAAATAAATAAAAAATAAATAAAACACACACACACAAAGAAAAAGCAAGAGGATTCGAGAAAACATCTACTTCTGCTTTACTGACTCTGCTAAAGCCTTTGACTGTGTGGATCACAAAAAACTGTGGAAAATTCTTAAAGAGATGGGAATATCAGACCACATTACCTGAGAAATTTGTATGCAGGTTAAGAAGCAACAGTTAGAACTGGACATGGAGCAACAGACTGGTTCAAAATTGGGTACTGGCACAAAGACAGAAATATAGATCAATGGAACAGAATTGAAAGCCCAGAGATAAATCCATGTACCTATAGACACCTTATCTTCGACAAAGAAGGTGAGAATATACAATGGAAAAAAGACAACCTCTTTAACCAGTGATGCTGGGAAAACTGGTCAACCACTTGTCAAAGGATGAAACTAGAACACCTTCTAACACCATACACAAAAATAAACTCAAAATGGATTAAAGATCTAAATGTAAGACCAGAAACTATAAAACTCCTAGAGGAGAACATAGACTCCTAGAGGAGAACATAGACAAAACACTCTCTGACATAAATCACAGCAGGATCCTCTATGACCCACCTCCCATAATATTGGAAATAAAAGCAAAAATAAACAAATGGGACCTAATGAAACTTAAAAGCTTTTGCACAACAAAGGAAACTATAAGCAAGGTGAAAAGACAGCCTTCAGAATGGGAGAAAATAATAGCAAATGAAGAAACAAACAAAGGATTAATCTCAAAAATATACAAGCAACTCCTGCAGCTCAATTCCAGAAAAATAAATGACCCAGTCAAAAAATGGGCCAAAGATCTAAACAGACATTTCTCCAAAGAAGACATACAGATGGCTAACAAACACATGAAAAGATGCTCAACATCACTCATTATCAGAGAAATGCAAATCAAAACCA